>NC_043717.1:90600775-90605620 GCF_006229205.1 Suricata suricatta
CTGAGAGCTTTCCCTGAGATCAGGAACACAACAGGGGTGTCCACTCTCACCACTGCTGTTTAACATAGTGCTGGAAGTTCTGGCATCAGCAATCAGACAACAAAAAGAAATAAGAGGCATCAGAATTGGCAACGAAGAAGTCAAACTTTCACTTTTTGCAGATGACATGATACTCTACATGGAAAACCCAATCGACTCCACCAGAAACCTTCTGGAACTGATCAATGAATTCAGTAAAGTCGCAGGGTACAAAATCAATGTACAGAAATCAGTTGCCTTCCTATATACCAAAAATGTATGTATTTATTTATTTTTGAGAGAGAGAGAGACAGCATGAGCAGAGGAGGGTCAGAGAGAGAGGGAGATATAGAATCTGAAGACAGGCTCCAGGCTTTGAGCTAGCTGTCAGCACAGAGTCCAACGTGGGGCTTGAACCCATGAACCACAAGATTATGTGCTAACCTGATAGTCAAAACTTGTTAATATAACTCTTATATAATGGGTATAGCTCTTCAGAATGGAATATGTAATTGTAAGGAGCAAGTTGACATGACTCAAAATAAAATTGCATTCCAAATGAAAAGATAAAAAGTTGAGATATATACCTGACATGGGAATCTGTATCAGGTCATTGGGCTGCCTTTTAGAATGTGTGTATACAGGTAAAGTCTAGCCAGAAATACAAAGACAAACATTATGATGATGTACAGTTTTCTGTTTTTAAAATAGTGGTAAATCTTAGACTTGGGAACAAAAGAAGCTTTGAGTGATAAAATTTTCCAGTCATTTAGTAATATGTTAACATGCCTGACTAAAGACTAGAGCCCTCATGGTGTTTATTGTTCCAGTAAACAAGCAATTAAGTTGGGGAGAAAATATCAGCCCAGCTGGCATATATAGAAATACTGGCCCTCAGTTATTGTTAGCCAGAATTTCACTTGCTGTCAACAAAACCTTCTAGGGGTAAATCTCAATTGCCTGAAAGATTCACTTTTATCAATAACACATAGCCAAAAAATGCTTTACATTCTTGCCAAGATAGTAATAAAAAAACCAGAAATACCAGTGGCAGCAAAAAAGCTAACAATATTAGGCATTATTTTTTCTTTTAGACTTTACTGTCAAATTTGTTTCCATATAACACCCAGTGCTCATCCCCACAAGTGCCCTCCTCCATGCCCATCACCCCCCTTCCCCTCTCACCCACCCCCATAAACCCTTTGTTTGTACTCAGTATTCAAGAGTTTCTCACAGTTTGCTTGATTCCACATATAACTGATATGTTTATCTTTTTCTATCTGACTTATCTCTTATCTTAATTTTCTTAAAAGCCATCCATGTTGTCACAAATGGCAAAATTTCATTTTTTCTCATGTCTGAATAATATTCCATTGTACATGTATATACAACATCTTCTTTATAATTAATCCACTGGTGAGAACTTAGGTTGTTTACATAGCTTGGCTATTGTAGATAATGCTGCAATGAACATGAGAGTACGTGTATCTCTTCAATATCCTATCTTCATTTCCTTTGGGTATATACCCAAAGGAGGAATTTTTGGATTATATGGCAGTTTTATTTTTATTTTTTTGAGGAGCCTCCATGATGTTTTCCATAGTGATTGGACCAATTTACATTCCCACCTACACTGTACAAGAATTTCCTTTCCTCCATATCCTTGCTAACACTAGATATCTCTTGTCCTCTCAATGATAGCAATTCTAACAGGTACGAGGTAATATCCCATTGTGGTTTTCATTTGCATTTCCCTGATCATTAATGATGTTTAGCATCTTTTCATGTACCCATTGGTCATATGAATGTCTAATTTAAAAAAATATTATCTATTTATTTCCTCTGCCTATTTTTAATTGCATTGTTTTTATTGTTCTTATTGAGTTTTATGAGTTCTTTATATATTTTGATATCAACTGTAATGCTTATCAAAATTCCAATAGTATTCTTCACAGAAATAAAAACATGAAACTTCCTAAAATTTACACGGAACCATGAAAGACTCCGAATAGCCAAAGTAACTCTTAGAAAGAACAAAGCTAGAGGAATCATACTTACTGATTTCAAACTATACCACAAAGCTATAGCAATGAAAACAGTATGGTACTGGTATAAAAATAAACACATAAACAAATTGTACACAGTATAGATCCCAGAATTAACCCCCACCTAAACTACCAACTAGTATTTGACAAAGGAGCCAAAAACACCCAGTGAGGAAAGAAAGTCCTCTCAACAAATGGTACTGTGAAACACCATTTTTCCATGTGTTAGTTTACTTGAATTGCTTTACAGTATCTTATTTTAGCCATTTTGACAAGTGTAAGGTATTATCTTCTTGTAGCTTTGATTTATATTTCCATGATGATCAGTGATAATGAACATCGTTTCATGTGTGTACTGTCCATCTGTATATCTTCTTTGGAAAAATGTCTATTCAGGTCACCTTCCCAATTTTAAATGGATTGTTTGGGGTTTTTGTTTATTTGCTTGCTTGGTGTTCAGTTGTATATGTTCTGTATATATTTTGGATATTAATCCCCAATCACAAATATCATTTGGTAATATCTTGTCCCACTCAGTATGTTTTCTGAGTTATTGATGATTTCCTTTGCTGTGCAAAAGCTTTTTATTTTGTTGTAATCTGAATACCTTAGTTTTGCTTTTGTTTCTCTTGCTTTAGGAGATATATCTAGAAAAATATAGCTATAGCCAATGTCAGAGAAATTATTGCCTGTGTTCTTTTCTATGAGTCTTAAAATTTCAGGTCTCTCATCTAGGTCTTTAATCCATTTTGAGTGTACTCCGTGTATAGTATTAGAAAGTAGTCTAGTTTCATTGTCTTATAATTAGCTGTCCAGTTTTCCCAGTACCATTTATTGAAGAGACTGTCTTTTCCGCATTGTAGATTCTTGCCTCCTTTATCATATATTAATTGATATAAGCATGTTTATTTCTGTGCTCTCTATTCTGTCCTATTGCTCTTTGTGTCCATTTTGTGCCAGGATCATACTGGTTTAATCACTACAGGTTTGGAGTATATCTTCAAATATGGAATTGTAATACCTCCAGCTATGTTTTTCTTTCTCAATATTGGTATAGCTATTTGGAAACATTTGTGGTTCCATACAAATATTACAATTATTTGATCTCACTTTGTGAAAAATGCCATTGGCATGTTGATAGGGATTGTACTGAATCTGTAGATGGCTATGGTAGTATGACATTTTAATATTAATTATCCAAATACATGAGCATGGAATATCTTTCGAATTTGTGTTATTTTCAGTTTATTTCTTCAATGTTTGATAATATTTAGAGGACAGGTTTTTCACCTCTTTGGTTAAGTTTATTCCTAGGTATTTATCCTTCCTGTTGCAACTGTAAATGGAGTTGTATTCTTAATTTTTCTTTCTACTACTTTGTTATTATTGTGTAATAATACCAATGTGTTGGTGTTAATTTTTTATCTGATGACATTATTGATTTATTATTTCCAGTAGGTTTTTGGTAGAGTCTTGTAGGATTTTCTATGTATAGTATGTTATCTGTGAATAGTGACAGTTTAATTACTTCTTTACCAATATGGATACCTCTTATATCTTTTTCTTCTCTGATTGCTGTGGAATGGATGCCAAAAAATGTGATGAATAAAAGTAATGAAAGTGGACATCCTTGTGTTCTTTCTGATTTTATAGGAAAAGCTCTCAATTTTGTACCATTGAATATAATGCTTGCTGTAGATTTTTCATATGTGGTCTTCATGGGGCTGAGGTATGTTCCCTCTAAACCCATTTTTTTAGAGTTTCTATCATGAATGAATATTGAATTCCATCAAATGTTTTTTCTTCATCCATTGAGGTGATTTCTATCCTTCATTTTGTTGATGTGGTGTATCACAATGACTGATTTGGGAATATTGAAACATTCTTGGATCTCCAGAATAAATTCTACTTGATTGTGGTGAATGATCTTTTTAATGTATTGCTGAATACAGTTTGCTAGTATTTTGTTGAATATTGTTGCAGCTATGTTAAGCAAGGGTATTAGGCTGCAGTTTTCCTTCTGTGTGTTCTCTTTCTCTTGGTTTGGTGTCAGGGTAGTACTGACCTTATAGAATGCATTTGAAAGCTTTCCTTTCTCTTATATTTTTTTGGAATAGTTTGAAAATAGGTATTAACTCTTATTTAAATGTTCAGTAGAAATTACCTGTGAATCCATCTGGTCTTAGACTTCCATATTTTGGTAGTATTTTGATTACTGATTCAGATTCATTATTGATAATCAGTCTGTTCAGATTTACTGTTTCTTCCTGATTCAGGCCTGGAAAATTGTATGTTTCTAGAAACTTATCCATTTATTGTACATTATCCAGTTTGTTGGCATATAATTTTTCCTAGTATTCTCTTATAATTCTTTATACTTCTGTGTTGTCGATTGTTACTTCTCTCTCTTTTCCAATTTTATTTATTTGGATCCTTTCACTTTTTCTTGAGGAATCTGGCTAAAGGTTTGTCAATTTTATTTATATTTTCAAAGAACCAACTCTGGGTTTCATTGTTTTTTCCTACTGTTTCTTTAGTCACTATGTCATTTATTTCTTCTCTAATCTTTATTATTTACTTCCTGTTTCTCATCATGGGCTTTGATTGTTCTTTTTCTAGTTCCTTTAAGTATAAAGTAAGATTAGTTTTATGAGTCTTCTTTCTGGACGTGGGCCTGTCTCACTGTATATTTCCCCCTTAAAAATGCTTTTGCTTTCATTACCCTTGCCTTTGAGGATGTGTCAAGTAGGAGATTGCTGCGGTGGAGGTCTAGGAGGTTTTT
>NC_043717.1:90605720-90607968 GCF_006229205.1 Suricata suricatta
GAGAGATGTTAAATTTGGCAGCATAGACATAGAACATGGAGAAGGGAATAAAAAATGAAAAAAACTTAAATGTGAATTTAAATGACAATGAAATTGAAATGACATCAAATTGTAGTATGTAAGCTACTCTATACTTAGGATGTTCTACATGAATCTCATGGTAATGGCAAAACTAAAACCTATAGTAGATACACAATAAATAGAAAGCCAAGCATAATATTAAAGAAAACTATCTATCACCAAAAAAAAAAGAAAAAGAAAAGGAGGAAGGAACAGAGAACTACAAAAACAACAAGAACACAAATAACAAAATGACAAGAAGTACGTGCCTATCCATATTACTTTAAATGGAACATGTACCCCCATTGTTTATAGCAGCACTATTGACAATTACTTGGTGGTCAAAAAGAATAAAATCTTTGTAACAATTGATGTTACTAGAGTATATTTTGCTAAGCAAAACAAGTCAGGCAGACAAAGACAAATATATGATTTCATTCATATGTAGAATTTAAGAAACAAAACAAATTAATACAGGGGAAGGGAAGGGAAAATCAAAACAGAGGGAGGCAAACCCTAAGAGACTCTTAAATATAGAGAACAAACTAAGAGTTGTTGGAGGGGAGGTGAGTGGGAGGTTGGGCTAATTGGGTGATAAGCATTAAGGAGGGCACTTGTTGGGATGAGCACTGGGTGTTATATGTAAGTGGTGAATCACAAAATTCTACTCCTCAAACCATTACTACACTCTATGTTAACTTACTTGGATTTAAAAAAAATGTAAATGGCCTAAATGCTCTAATAAAAAGATAGGGTGGCAAAACAAATAAAACAAAGCCCATCTATGTGCTCCCCATAAGAGACACACTTCAGGTCTAAAGACACATACAGATTGAAAGCAAAGGGGTAGAGATGAATTTCTTTACTACCCAAATTAAAGTGGTAAAAAAAAATCCAGGGTAGGAATACTTATATCAGGCAAAATACATTTTAAAACAAAAAATTTAACAGGAGACAAATAGGTCATTACAAAATGATAAAGGGATCAATCCAGGAAGTGGACACAAGGATTCTAAATATCTATATCCCCAATGCTAAAGCACCTAATATGTCAGGCAAATATTAATGGACAAAGAGAGAAATCGACAGTAATATAATATCAGCGGACTTTAACATCCCACTTACTCCAATGGACAGATCATCCAGGCAGAGAATGAACACAGAAGCAGTGTCTTGAAATAACACATTGGACCAGATGAAAGTAACATCTATATGGAATATTCCATCCAAAAGCAAAAGAACATACAGTCTTTCCAAGTGCACATAGAACATTCTCCAGAATAGTTCACATGTGAAGCCACAAAACAAGCCTCAGTAAATTTAAGAATATTGGAGCACCTGGGAGACTCAGTCATTTAAGTGTTCAACACTTGATTTTGGGTCAAGTCATGATCTCACATTCGTGAGTTAGAGCCCTTTGTCAGGGTCTATGCTGACAGCACAGAAGCTGCTTGGATTCTCTGCCCCTCCTCTGCGCTCGCTCTCTCTCTCTCTCTCTCTCTCTCTCTCTCTCTCTCAAGATAAATAAACAAACATAAAAAATAAATTTAAGAATATCGAAATCATACCATATATCTTTTCTTACTAAAATGGTATAAAAGTTGAAATAAATCAAAAGAAAAAGAC
The DNA here is from genome assembly GCF_006229205.1 of Suricata suricatta. Classification (NCBI taxonomy): domain Eukaryota; kingdom Metazoa; phylum Chordata; class Mammalia; order Carnivora; family Herpestidae; genus Suricata; species Suricata suricatta. The sequence continues at coordinate 90,607,407 of NC_043717.1, forward strand.
CTGGAAAAAAGAAAAATATGTGGCAGCTAAAAACATGATGCTAAACAACCATTGGGTCAATGAAACGATCAAAGAAGAAAAGAAGTAATAAAAAATACGTACATGGAGAAAAATTAAAACAAAATGATCCAAACTCTTAGGATCATAACAAAAGCATTTTTTAAAAATAGTTTATTGTCAAATTGGTTTACATACAACACCCAGTGCTCTTCCCCATAAGTGCCCTCTACCACCACCACCACCTCTTTCCCCTCCTCCCCCTTCCCCTTCAACTTTCAGTTCATTTTCAGCATTCAATAGTCTCTCAAGTTTTGTGTCCCTCTCTCTCCCCAACTCTCTTTCCCTCTTCCCCTCCCCCATGTCCTCCATTAGGTTTCTCCTGTTTTCCTGTTAGACCTATGAGTGCAAACATATGGTATCTGTCCTTCTCTGCCTGACTTATTTTGCTTAGCATGACACCCTCAAGGTCCATCCACTTTCCTACAAATGGACACATTTCATTCTTTCTCATTGCCATGTAGTACTCCATTGTGTATATATACCACATCTTCTTGATCCATTC
>NC_043717.1:90608068-90643313 GCF_006229205.1 Suricata suricatta
TATATATATATATATATATAATTAGAAGTTTACTTACGTCTAATTATGGCCATTTCTTTTCCACTTAAGGGAACATTTCTTATATGGTTTATAAGATGATAAACTCCTTTATCTTTTGTTTGTCTGGGAAGCTCTTTATTTCTCCTTCAAGTCTAAATGATAACCTTGCTGGGTAGAATATTCTTGGATGTAGGATTTTTTCCTTTCAGCACTTTGAATGTATCATATCACTAACTTCTGGACTGCAAAGTTTCCACTAAAAAGTCAGCTGATAGCCTTATAGTGTCTCCCTTATAGATAACGTTTTGCTTTCTCTCTTGTTTCCCAAGGTTAGGAAAATTTTCATGTATTATTTCTTCAAATAAGTTTTCTACTCCTTTCTCTCTCTTCTTCTGGGACCCCTATAATGAAAATATTTATATTATATTGTCCAAGAGATTTCTTAGTCTATCCTCATTTATAAAACTTATTTTCTCTTTCTGAAGTTTAGCTTGGGTGTTTTTTGTTGCCCTATCTTCCAGATCACTGATATGTTCTTCATTCACTAATCTACTCTCAGTACACTCTAATGTATGGTTTATTTCATTTATTATGTTCTTCAACTTTGTTTCCTTAAGGAGAAATCAAGTATTAAAGGATGTAGAAAGAATAAAATAGTGAACACAAAGCTGAAAAGCTGAAAATGAAGGACATGTAAAGGAGAAAAAAGAGAGCAAAGTTAGAAAAAGTTGACTAAAGGCTCTGCGTTTAATACAGTATAATGGAGAGAGCCTTGTTATGAGTGCAAGAGAGAGGTAAATATCTGCAAGATACTAAAATTACTAAAAAGAGAGACACAGAAAGCAACAACAATACCTTTGACAGAGCCTTCAAAAAGTCAAGGTCCATGGCATTATCTATTTGAAATATACATGACCTTATCTAGGCCAGAGTTTCAGTCAGAGTTGCCTTCCAATCTTCCAGTAGGATTCAAACTGAAGATTTTCCCATTTTATTTGCTACAGAGCCACTTGTCATTTTCCCTTTAAATCAATAGCTTAAATCCAGTGTCACAGGCCCACCCAACTCTATGCCAGACTGAGTCATATCAGCCAGCAGAGTGTGATGCTGACCTTTTCATATTCAGTATTTGACTGCCTAGTCTATAAGTGGGTCTCATGTCTCTGTTTACAACTTCACTAAACTGTAAAGAGGGGACCATCAGTCAAAATACCAAGAGCTAAAGGTCACAGCAGACAGCTTACTATTTGCTGAAGATTTTTAATCATTCACTCTGCAATACACCCGAGACTCTACAGTTAATTCCATTTGTTATTGACAGAAAGAATTTCACCGAGACTTCATTTCTAAGATTTAACAGAAACAAGAGATAAATACCACAGAATCTCACTACATAGCGGTGAATGAGAATGGTTCAATTCAATTCAACAAGCTTTTCTTCAATACCTTCAACATGCCCCACAATGTGCTGATTATTATGGGAACACAAAAGAAGCAAAAATAATGCACATTACTGAGTTTTGAGAAAGTATGGAGAGACAAGGCAAACACATATAATGTACATCCTCTCAAGCCCTTCAGAGTCTGTGGGTGTTAAATGAAGTCACCAAAGCACACTGACCAAATTGAATGAAATCTATACAGTCTTAGAATCAAACACTATGTATTCCTTTAAAACAGGGTTTCTCAGCCTCAGCACTACTGACACTTGGAGCCAGATAATTTATTGTGGAAAGCTGTCCTGTCCATTGGTAAGATATGTAGCAGCATCCCTAGTCTCTCCTCAACAGATGCTAGTAGCATTTCTCCCAGTTGTGTCAACCAAAAAGGGCTCCAGATATTGCTAAATGTCCCCTGTGGGCAAAATTATCCCTCATTAAGAACCATTAATCGAAAGAAGAAAACAGATCTATATTTGTTGGGTAACCTGAGTGGGTCAGTCAGATAAGCATCCAACTCTTGATTTCAGCTTGGGTCATGATCACATGGTTCATACTTTTGAGACCCGAGTCAGGCTTTGTGCTGACAGTGTGAATCCTCCTTGGGATTCTCTCTCCCTCTCTATCTCTCCTTATCTTTGTCTCTCTCTCTCTCTCTCTCTCTCTCTCTCTCTCTCTCTCTCTCTCAAAATAAATAGATAAACTTAAAAAAAGATTTATATTCATCAACATATTAGTGAAAAGTGAAAAATGCAGAAGATTCTCATATATATGAAAATACCTTCTACATCTTATACATTTTACTAATATATATATATAATATTATGTATGTGTATACGTGTTTAAAAGACTTAAAAAATGACTCTCGACCCTGTCTACACATAATAATTACTGCAGAAGCTTTGTAAAAAAAATCTCTAGAGGTAAGATATGGGCACTGGCATTACTTTTTCAAGGTTCCTCTGGTACTTCTATTATTATGCAACCAGGGTTGATAACCACCTAGAGATTTATTAAAACACTAATAGCACAGGAACATCTCCAGAGTTTCTAAATCAGTCAATCCAAGATGAGGCCAGATAATTTAGATTTCTTTATATATGTATATAGTTTATTGTCAAATTGGTTTCCATATAACACCCAGTGCTCTACCCCACAGTGCCCTCCTCCATGACCATCACTCACCTTCCTCCCCTCCTCCTTCAGCCCTCAGTTCGTTTTAAGTATTCAAGAGTCTCTCATAATTTGCCTCCCTCCCTCTCCCTAATTCTTTTTCCCCCTTCTCCTCCCCATGGTCCTGTTAGGTCTCTCCTGTTAGACCTATGAGTGAAAACATATGGTATCTGTCCTTCTCCACCTGACTTATTTCGCTTGGCATGACACCCTCAAGGTCCATCTTGGCATGACACCCTCAAGGTCCATCCACTTTGCGACAAATGGCCAGATTTCATTCTTTCTCATTGCCATGTAGTATTCCATTGTATATTTAAACCACATCTTCTTGATCCACTCACCAATTGATAGACATTTAGCCTCATCATTTGGCTATTGTTGAAAGTGCTGCTATGAACATTGGGACACATGTGCCCCTATGCATCAGCACTTCTGTATCCTTTGGGTAAATCCCCTGCAGTGTGATTCCTGGGTCATAGGGAAGTTCTACTGATAGTTTTTTGAGAAACCTCCACACTGTTTTCCAGAGTGGCTGTACCAGTTTACCTTCCCACCAACAGTGTAGGAGGGTGCCCGTTTCTCCACATCCTCACCGGCATCTATACTCTCTTGATTTGTTCATTTTAGCGACTCTGACCGGTGTGAGGTGATATCTCAGTGTGGTTTTGATTTGTATTTCCCTGATGATGAGTGATGCTGAGCATCTGGATGTCCTCTTTGGAGAAGTGTCTACTCATGACTTCTGCCCATTTCTTCACTGGGTTATTTGTTTTTTGAGTGTGGAGTTTGGTGAGTTCCTTGTAGATTTTAGATACTAGCCCTTTATCTGATATGTCATTTGCAACTATCTTTTCCCATTCCATCGGTTATGTATTAGTTTTCTGGATTGTTTCCCTCTGCAGTGCAGAAACTTTTTATCTTGATGAGGTCCCAATAGTTCATTTTTGCTTTCATTTCCCTTGCCTTGGGGATATGTCGAGGAGGAAATTGCTGCGGTTGAGGTCAAGGAGAATGTTTCCTGCTTTCTCCTTGAGGGTTTTGATGGTTTCCTGTCTCACATTCAGGTCCTTCACCCATTTTGAATTTATTTTTGTGTGTGGTGTACGAGAGCAGTCTAGTTTCATTCTTCTTCATGTTGCTGTCCAGGTCTCCCAGCACTACCTATTAAAGAGGCTGTCTTTTTTCCATTGGATACTCTTTCCTGCTTTGTCAAAGATTAATTGGCCATACATTTATGGACCTAGTTATAGGTTCTCTATTCTATTCCATTGGTCTATCTTTCTGTTTTGGTGCTGAACAAATTCTCAGGTAATGCACATGGTGCTGGTCCAGGGACCACACTGAGAACCACTGATTTAGAAGGATATACCCCAAATTATTGGTCTTTTCATCTCTTAAGTGGAATTGAGAGAAGAGAAAAAGGCACAGCACTATTCCTAATCTTATATTCTTCTGTATTGTTCCAGTGTTTATAATATCCATACTTTTATAAGTCTTTGGATTTCCAAATCTAAAGTACACATTGCCAATATTTGAAACGTCCTTTATGTTTCTAATTGCCTTCCTATCCTTTCACCAAAGAGATTTACTATCCTGAATATTTTGTTAATCATTCTCTCACTTTTTAAAGTACTTTTAATCACTCCAATCCTTATCCTTAAAAACGTATCATTTAATTTTGTCTATTTTTTACACATTATAAAGCTAAAATTATACTATCTGTATTTATCTATGGCATGCTAATTTTTTGGTAAATCTGTGATTTTTAGATCTACCTTTGTTAATATGTATAGCTGTGGTTTATTCATTTTAATTCATCACATTATTTTCCCCAATATATTATACATATGTGCATCATATAATTTCCAGGTTTTTCCACTTACAAACAATGCTGCTATGAATACACATACATACAAATGTTTGTCGTTACAGGGTAAAAGAAAAATTGTACCAATTCACATTCCCAACAATAGCATATAAGATTTCCCACTTCCCATATATTCACCAATACTTGATATTAACATATTTTAATTATTTTCCCATTTGACTACTGCAAAATGATACCTCTTTGATATTTTAAGTTGCATCTCCCTTATACAAACCAGCTTCTAAAGGAACTAATCTTTTTTTTAAATTTTTTTATTTATTTTTGATACAGAGAGAGACAGAGCATGAGAGGGGGAAGAGCAGAGAGAGAGGAGACATAGGACCGGAAGCAGGCTCCAGGCTCTGAGCTAGCTGTCAGCACAGAGCCCGAAGCGGGGCTCAAACCCAGGAAAGTGAGATCTGACCTGAGCTGAAGTCAGAGGCTTAACCGACTAAGCCACCCAGGCGCCCCTAAAGGAACTAATCTTATACTTCAGTCAGACGTTTAATATTAGAGGCAGAAATGTTTAACTCCCTGACAAACTCCTTGAAGCAGTCCTCACAAACACCTATAGATGGAAATAATGCATCTTTTGTTTGGTCTGCATTAAGTATTTTAAGTTAACTACACATTCATCTCAATCCTCAAAAAAGGAGGTGCTTGATGAAGGTCAAGCAAGTTTCCTTTTTCCAAAGTCATAGAAGAAACAATGGAAACTCTGAGTTTAATAAAACTTTTCCAATCACACCACTGTTTTTGACAAAGCTGGAGCCACAATAAAAAGAAAAATTAAAAACAAGCTTAGAATTTACCTCTTCCAACTCTTCACTTTGTAGTAGAAAAAAATGTAAGATAACATAGAAGTGACTTATTCAAGATCATATAGCCAGTTTGTAACTGATCTGTGAATGGACTACAAATCCAATAATCTTTTGAGTATACCTCTGACCCTCTGAGAATAGGCTTATTAAAGAGATTCAGGATGGAAATCCTTGACATGGGGGACAGTGGATAAACTGTCAGAAACAGGAAGTAGTACTTAGGACAGAAAGGCCATTGCCCTGGAGGGCTTTTGGCATCATTGAGAGATGGTCTCAATGTTCCTGTCCACAGCGGAGGCAATAAACTCCCATGATTGTGCCAAGTTAGACTATTCAGTAAAGGATCATGCTTTCTAATGAGGCAGTCACCAGCTATAGAGTAACCTGCCAGCCACCTTCATGTCGGTTTCTAAAAGTCATTGTTTTAAAGTAGGCAACATTGCACTGACTAAAAACACCTCAGTCAGATTATCATGATTTTAATTAGCCATGCATGATGGCAATCAATTAAGGATGGCATAAAAGCCAATAGAAATAATGCAACTCTCATTAGGGATTTCTCATTTGTTATATGAGTGTATCTACTGGGTGAGTTCCCATTAAAGCAAACTAGGGCCTATTATTTAAGCTATTTCAGGAGAGTGCTAGGTTATCTTTCCATTTGACATTTATTGTACCTGGCAAAAAGGTTAAAAACAATTATGTTCACTAGGAATATTTATTATGATATTCAACCAGGGCCATTATGTTTGTTTTCTTCTCCTTATCAAAGCTAGTCAAGGAGAGACTTTTTAATGAGGTTGAGCTAAATATTAAGGAAATGTTCCTTTTTCCTGAACTCAGAGATAAACCTGGAAATAAACCTGGTAATAGTGATATTCTGTAAAAGATTTAGCTCTGAGACTAATCATTTATCATTTGCATATTACTGTTGCTGCACATGCATTGGGCCAGTTTCCATTGTCTAAATGGGTCATATTAGCATTCCCCAGGAAGGCACAATAAAATTGGGATTTAGAGGGCAGTTAGTGGAAGTTAGAGGGGTCTGGCTTTAAGACCTTGCTCTTCTACCAACTCCCTGTATGACTTTGACAACTCCATACTTCCAGGTGCTCAGGCCAAAAACCTTGACTCCATTCTTTCTATTATATCCTACATTCAAGTCTTTAGCAAATCTTGCTTGCCTCTACCTTCAAAATAAATCCCAAGAACCATAAAATACCTAGGAAGAAACCTATCCAAAGATATAAAAGATATACATGTTGAAAACTACAGAAAACTCATGAAGAAAATTAAAGACACAAAGAAATGGAAAAACACTCCATGCTCATGGATTGGAAGAACAAATACTATTAAAATGTTATTATCATCCAAAGCAATCTACATATTCAATGCAAACTCAATCAAAATTGCACCAGCATTCTTCTCCAGGTTAGAAACAAACAATCTGAAAATTTGTATGAAACCACAAAAGACTCCAAATAGCCAAATTAATATTGAAAAAGAAAACCAAAGTGGGAGACATCACAATCCCAGACTTTAGCCTCTAATCTAGTCTACAAAGCTCTAATCATCAAGACACTATGGTATTGGCACAAAAACAGACACATAGAGCAATAGAATAGAACAGAGAATCCAGAATTGGACCCACAAATGTATGGCCAACTAATTTTGACAAACCAGGAAAGAGTGTCCAATGGTAAAAAGACAGTCTCTTTAGCAAATGGTCTTCGGAGAACTGGATAGCAACATGCAGAAGAATGAAACTAGACCACTTTCTTACACCATACACAAAATAAACTCAAAATGGATGAAAGACCTGAGTGTGTGATAGGGAATCATCAAAACCCTAGAAGAGAAAGCAGGCAACAACTTCTTTGACTTCAGCCACAGCAATTTCTTGCTTGACACATCTCCAAGGGCAAGGAAATTAAAAGCAAAAATGAACTCTTGGGACCTCATCAAGATAAAAACTTCTGCATGGCAAAGGAAAAGATCAATAAAAATAAAAGGTAACAGACAGAATGGGAAAAATATCTGCAAATGACATATCAGATAAAGGGTAAGTATCAAAAAATCTATATATAAAAAAAAAAAAACCTTACCAAACTCAACACCTGAAAAACAAATAATCCAGTGAAGAAATGGGAAGAAGACATGAATAGACAGTTTTCCAAAGAAGGCATCCAGATGGCCAACAGACACATGAAACAATGCTCAATGTTACTCATCATCAGAGAAATACAAATCAAAACCACACTGAGATACCACCTCATACTGGTCAGAGTGGCTAAAATGAACAACTCGGGAAACTACAGATGCTGACAAGGATGTGGAGAAATGGGAACCCTCTTGCACTGTTGGTTGGAATGCAAACTGGTACAGCTGCTCTGGAAAACAGTATGGAGGTTCCTCAAAAAAATTAAAAATAGAACTATCCTATGACCCAGCAATAGCACTACCAGGAATTTATCCAAAGGATTCAGGAGTGCTGATGCATAGGAGAACATATACCCCTATGTTTATAGCAGCATTTTCACCAATAGCCAAATTATGGAAAGAGCCTAAATGTCCATCAACTGATGAATGGATCAAGAAGATGTGGTATATATATATATATATACAATGGAGTATTACATTGCAATGAGAAAGAATGGAATCTTGCCATTTGTAACAACGTGGATGGAACTGGAAGGTATCAGGCTGAGTATAATAAATCAGTCAGAGAATGACAGATATCATATGTTTTCACTCATATGTGGATCTTGAGAAACTTAACAGAACACTATGTGAGAAGGGAAGGGGAAAAATAGTTACAAACAGAGAGGGAGGGAAGCAAACCCTAAGAGACTCTTAAATACAGAGAACATTCTGAGGGTTGATGGAAGGTAGGGTAGAGGGTAATATGGGTGATGGGCATGGAGGAGGGCACCTGTTGGGATGGGCACTGCGTGGTGTATGTAAGTGATGAACTGTGGCAATCTACCCCAAAAACCAAGAATAAACTTTTTAAATACTGTATGTTAGCCAATTTGACAATAAATTATATTTAAAAAATAAAATAAATCCAGAATTTGATAACTTCTCATCTCATCCATTGCTACAAAGGTGGTCCAAGTCAACATCATCTCTAGGCTGGATTATTATCATACCTTCAAAACTAATTGTATTAGTCAGGATTCTCCAGAGAAACATAACCAATAGGAAATATATAAGATATACAAGAAGAGGCATAATATGAGGGGCTGGCTTACTTGATTATGGGGGCTGTGAAGTTACACAGTCTCTCATCTGCAAGCTGGAGGCCTAGGAAAGATGGTGGTGTAGTTCTAGTCCAAGCCTGCAGACTCAAAAACCAGAAGGTCAATGGTATGTGTCTCAGACTAAATTTGAAGGCCTGAGTATCAGGAGTGCCAATGTCTGCGGGCAAAAGAAGATAAATGTCTTAACTCAAGTAGAAAAAGTAAATTTTCCCTTCCTATGCTTTTTTTTTTTTTGTTCTATTCAGGCCCTCAAAAGATTGGACATAAACTACCACAATAATAAAGGCAAATATTTCAGTCTACCAATGCAAATGCCATCTATTCCTGAAGCACCTTCACAGATAGACCCAGAAATAATGCTTTACCAGCTATCTGGGTATTCCTTAGCTCAGTCAAATTGACAAAATTAGCCATCACATTGATCTTTTACTTTTACTTTCACCACCCCCCCCTAATAATCTGTCTTCAACAATGGAGCTAAAATCTCAATCCAAGTCAGATAATGTTACTTCTCTGCTCAAAATCTACATCTGTTCCTCATTATACTGATAGTTTTCCCAATGGTATTATAAACCAAATGGCATCTGTTAGTCTACTACCTCACTTCCTACATCTTCTACTATGCTCCTCATTATTCGCTTTACTTCAGACAATCTGGACTTGCTATTGCTGGAACATGTCTGCTTCAGGATTTGCCTGAAAATATTTACGTCCAGATGTCTCCAAGGTTCACTCTCACGTTTTCAAATCTTTTTCTAAAATTTCAACTTCTCAATGAAGCCTACTTTCAACACCCTATTTAAGGTTTTGGCTCTTCCCACTTCATACTCCCAATTCCCCTGTAACTTGCTATCCTTTTGTAAGTCATTTTCTATGACATTATAATTTGCTACCATTAATGTTAGTATAATTGTACTATAATTAGTTTACATTTTTTATCTCTTTTTTTCACTGATGTATCTCAAGTGCCTTCAATAGTGACCAATACAAACTAGAGACTCAACAGTTACTTGCCTAATTAATAATACTTCTCCAATTTGGACTTCAATTTATCCATCCACTTAATGATGTCTTTAACTGGTCCTGAGCTCAGCAAACTTTTTCTGGGAAGCACCACATAGTTATGTGTTTTTGCATCCATATATATGGTCACCATCAGAACTATTCAACTCTGACACTATAGCATGAAAGCAGCCATAGACAATACATAAATAAATGGGCATGGCTCTTCCAATTACTATTTATTTAAAAAAAATAACCCAGGAGTCAAATTTGCCCCCAACACATTGTTTGCCAATACCTGAACAAGATGACCTTTAAGAGGCCATTTAATTCTGATTTGTGGCTCTTCCATATGAAGGAATAGGTTTGTTTTTATGGGATTTCTCTATGTATCATTCATATCATGAAACATTAAAAACTACCTATTCTGCTTGTGATTAGACATGGACAACCATACAGAGAAAAAGGGATAAGTTAAGCAAAGTGCCAGGATGCCAGACCACTAAATGATACTTTATGTGCTTAAGTCACTATCCCCCTTCTACAAGATAAAAATAATATCAGTTTCCTCAGTGGTTTCCTTCATAATACACCACATGATGGTAGAGAATTACTAAGGGGAGGTTTCTACTAGAGAGAGCACCTGTAAAGAATGTAACCTTGAGAAAGAGGTCTGGCCTTTGCCCTTGGTTTCTCAGAGGTAATATCTAAGCCTTTGGAATATCATGTCTAATAAGAATGTCTTTGTTTACCTGGGATTCTGGACACTGAAAAGTTAACAATGTGATTTATGACAGGGACTTTGGGCCATGGAGTGTCCATTTTACCTCAAGAGAGGATGAAGACTAAAGGTCATCTATGCAGTATTAGTTCTGCCTCTGGAGGGCCTGAAAACTAAGGGTCCATCATGTGGGCAGACAACCATGGAACCCTAATAAAATCTAGACACCAAATCTCAGGTGAGCTTCCCTGGTTGACAGTACTGTATGTACATTATCACTCATTAATGCATGTAAAATAATACTGCCATAGTGACTGGGTGGCTCAGTTGGTTGAGTATCTGACTTTGGCTCAGGTCATGATCTTGTAGTTGGAGAGTTTGAGCCCCACATCATGCTCCACACTGACAATGCAGAGACTGCTTGGGATATATTCATTCATTCTCTCTCTCTCTCTCTCTCTCTCTCTCTCTCTCTCTCTCTCTCTGTGTGTGTGTGTGTGTGTGTGTGTGTGTGTGTGTCTCGCCTCCCTCTATTTTTCCCTCTCTAGTTTTCTTATGATCAGTGAGGCCATCTAAAGCACCACATTAATACAGCCAGATTCAATGATTTATCCATCCCAACCATTTGAAAAATATGTACTATTGGAAATGTCTATCAATTAGGAACAGTTGAATAAAATACAGTATGTCCACAACTTAATGCAATTTAACCATTAATATATTTATGGTGGTTTTCATGACATGGAGACATGATTCTAACTGTTTGGGAGGATGCAGAATTGCAATTTTATATATAGCACATCAACTGTATATATTTAGGTATATTTATGTGATGCAAATAAAAATAAAGAAATGAAAATAGTTTAAGTATATTTTTTCTGAGAGAAAGAGAGAAAAAGTATGAGAATGAGAGAGAGAGAGAGAGAGAGAGAGAGAGAGAGAGAGAGAATCCCAAGCAGGCTCCACACTGTCAGTGCAGAGCCTGATGTGGGGCTTGATACCACGAACTATAAGATCATGAGCCAAGCCAAAATTAAGAGTTAGCTACTTAACCAACTGAACCACTCAGGTGCCCAAAAGGAAATAAAAATATTAACAGTAATTACTTCTGATTTTAGGATTATAAATTATTTCTTTTGTTACATTTTATATATTTTCCAAAATTTTAGCCTTTATTACTTTTACAGACATAAAATGTTATTTTACAAAGAAGAAAGCTTATTGATGTCCACAATGGAGAAAGTACCTGTCAGTGACACAAATCCTTTCCCTTCACAAGACATATCTCATAGTGTGATATGCTCTGGTCACCCATTAGTGTGTTTGTTTGTGTAGGGTAAGGGGTCATCTCTCTTTCTTTCACTTTTGAATCCCTATCACCTCACACAGAGTATAGTATAGAAGAAGCATTTCCTCAGTAAATGTCTGCCGAATTGCAATTACAATGGTAAGAAATGCCAACTTAGGTTACAAAGGACACAATGACACTCCTCTAGGAATCTTTCCACTGTTCTACTGGCCTGAATATATCCATGATGACTACTTGCCAATCTATTAGGCGAGAAGAGTTCCATAACACATAAGAAAAACATGTTGCTTTTTACCACACAACTTAGTGCAGCCCAAATTATCTTCTTGTGTTGAAAGCACCATATCTCTCTGGAATGCCTAGTTATGTTCTTCCCCACTACCAAATTAACAGTGTGTTAAACACCATTCTTGTAACACCTTCAACCTCACTCACTCATCCTGTGGCTTCTAAACCCTTTTCACTTACACAAATGCCAAGACATATAGTTATATTTCTTGGAACTACTCAAGTAGAACAGAATATGTTTACTGCTATGGAAGCCAATTTTCAACATGTCCTATAACCCCTTGCAGTTTCTGGCACAGACAGTGACCTCACATTTACACACAATGTTGATCCTCTCATGGTCAAAGTCCTCTTGTGGTCAAAGGAATCTCCTGTCCATATTCCAGAGTGCTGGTCAGTCATGTGATCCAAATAGGCACCACTTTTCACAGGCTTTGTGAATAGTTTTGAGAAACTTTCCCGCAAATTCTTGGTCATTTATCACCTTTCTCTAGTCTAGAGAAGGAGTAGGGACAGAGAGAGAGAGAAGGCTATTTTTACATCTTTCCTTGAAGAAGTTATATGTAGGGGTATAATGAAATGGCTAGTTAATAACCCCAAATTGCCCCTAAATGACCATGGTGTGAAAATTAGTTTTAGGTACCTTAGAGAGGACACAAAGAAAATAGATGGAAAACTCCTTTATCCATGCCCCTGAGAACCTGACAATCTAATTTTTGCCCAAGCACATAAATATAAGAAACAAGTTTGATTGTTCCTCTCCAAGAACTGGAAAATGAATAATTAGAAGGCCAAGTGAATGACATTTTCTGGGAATAAGTACAGCCAATGAGAAGGAGGAATAACCATGCTACTATTCAAGATAGGATTCCTAGAGGGGCACCTGGGTGGCTCAGTCAGTTAAGCATCCAACTTCAGCCTAGGTCATGATCTCACAGTTTGTGGTTTGAGCACTGCATCAGGCTCTGTGCTGACAGCTTGGAGCCTGGAGCCTGCTTTGAATTCTGTGTCTCCCTCTCTCTCTCTCTCTCCCTCCCCCACTAGTGTGCTCTCGCGCTTGTTCGCTCTCTCAAAAATAAACATTAAAAAAAAGAATGTTACTTCCTAGAGAGCTCTGGTGGAGTGCTATAGGTAGATACATAACTTACCATCAAAAAGCAGCAACTCCAGGGATTTTCTAGAACTTACAGCTCAACAGTAAGGCCTCAACAAGACTGCATGGGTGTAAAAGAGCTCTTTGAAGGCACAAACAAAGCTTACAATATTGATTGATGTTATAAAGGTTTATAGAAAGTCAGTGACCTCTGTAATTGCACATTCTGTGTGTGTGTGTGTGTGTGTGTGTGTGTGTGTGTGTGTGTGTTTAGTAGCTTCCACACCCCTTGTGGAGTTGGAACTCATGACCCTAAGGTCAAGTCATGCTCTCTACCCACTGAGCCAGCAAGGTGCCCCTGTAATTGCTACTTCTGAATGGGCACTTACCTATCTCAACCCACATATATCTTACCTGTGTCTACTTCTCATGCCTGTAACTCATCACAGACCAACTTGTGCTCTGCTTACCAACATAATGCTATTATTATTACTAATCATAATAATACTGCCAGTTACAACATTAATAACTTTATGCTATCATTTCATTGACTCTTCACAACAACACTTTCAGGTAGGTTACATTATTGTACTTTATTACACAATTTGTGTAAGGTCACCTAGCTAGAGATAAAAGAACTGGTACTTGAGTTCATGTCCATCTTATATCAAAGTCCATCCTCTTATTCACTGCTTATAGGTTTCCAATATGTATGTCAAGGAATCATAATTTTAGTACCTTCCCATATCTCATCCTATAAATTATTATAAGATCAAAACAAAACAAAAACTTTACAAACTCAATTTACAGAAATTGGTATGGTTGAGACTGCAAAGTGTTAACCAAAATCTCTTTCCTTTCCTTTATGGACAATAAGCAAAACTACACTTCCAAGACTAATTTACATTAATCTATGAGCATATGACTGTGGTCTGGACAAAATAAGGTGATATAGTTGATGCACACCACATCTAGGCCCAACCCACAAAGTTTTCCCATGTATCCCTCCTCTTTCTTCCCATAACTGTCAGTAGGAGGCAGATGATTTATTAAAAGATTCAGAGGCCCTACTAGATGACAAAGCCACAAAACAGAAGGAGTGTGGGGCCTTAATAAGCACACAGAAATCTGTCTACTGATTAGGCTATATTGGACTCTGCATACATAAGACATTTTTCTTGTGTTAGTACACTAAAATTTGGAAATCTGTTTCTTAAGGAGGTAACCACTAAATGATTGGAGTTTTTAAAATTATTAAACCACTTATATAAATAAATATGAAAGCCAGGATCAAGTGAATAATTGATCAAAACTGGCATTAGAAGAGATAGAAAAATCCAAACAAGTTGATTTCCACTAAGCAATTAGGGAAAGTTGTCAAAGAGTTGCCTCTCCACTCCCACAATTGTAAAGTAAAATGAAAATAGAACAGATAAAGAACAGATAATTTTAACTTAATTTATTTTTTTAATATAACTTATTGTCAAATTGGCTTCCATACAACACCCAGTGCTCATCACAACAAGTGCCCTCCTCAATGTCCATCACTCAGAACAGATAATTTTAGAGGCAATAAAGAGAAAATAAAGTTCTAAAATCTTGCATATAGAAGATGTTTTAGATATGTATACTTAACTTCATTATAATTGCGACTTCTCCTAAGTTAGTTTATAAATTTAATATGTCTGAATAAAGTTAGCATTTTTTGGTGGGGAAAAGTATACAAACAGTTTCTAGATTTCATAAAAAATTAAACAGACAAGATTCCCCAGGGAAGGAATAAAACTCTGAAAAAATAAGAACAGTGAGTAAGGGACAGACCTTTCATATATTCAAAGTCATTATAAAGCTACAGTAATTGAAATAGAACATAAAGTCTAGAAATAAGCTATAATACATGGGGAAAATGTGTTCAATAAATGATTCTAAGACAACTGGATAGTCATCTGCAAAAGTTAAACTGGAATCATACTTTATATGTACATCAGGATAATCTACAAATGGATGAAATATTAAAATGTAAAAGAAACAACAAAAAAACAAAAACATTTAATTATAACTCAATCAGAACATATAAATTTAGAGTATATTTAAAAATTACTAAGCATTTTATTCTTTTTGATGCTACTATAAGTGGGATTGTTTCTTAATCTCCTCCTAGCTAGTTTATTATTAATGTATAAAATGCAACTAATTTTTTGTATATTCATTTTGTATCTTTCAAATTTACTGAATTTGTTAGCTCTAAAAGTTCTTTTGGATGGAATCGTTAGGGCTTTCTTTATATAAGACCATGCCATCTTCAAAGAGGGACCATTTTACTTCATCATTTTAATTTGCATGACTTTTATTTATTTTTCTTACCTACTTGCTCTGGCTAGGACTTCCAATATTCTTTTAAATAGAGGTGGTAACAGTGGGCATCCTTGTCTTGTTCCTGATTTTATAGAAAAAGTTTCCAGTTTTCACTGAATATAGTGGTATCTATAGGCTTTGGGGTTATATATGACCTTTATTGTGTTGAGATGCTTTCCTTCTGTTCCTAGTGTGTTAAGAGTTCTTATCAATTAACAGGTGATGAATTTTCTTAAATGCTTTTTGTGGCATCTATTAATATAATCATGTGATTTTTATTCTTTATTCTGTTCATGTGATGCTTTGCATTAGTTGATTTTCATATGTTAAAATATCCGTGCATGTCAGGAATAAATCCCATTTGATAATGATATATAATCCATTTAAGGTACTATTGGATTTGGTTAGCTAGCATTTTGTTGAAGATTTTTGCACCTATAATAATTAGAGATATCAAGCTGTAGATTTTTTTTCTTGTGGTGTATTTATTTGGCTTTGGTATCAAGGTAATGATGGCCTCATAAAATGAGTTGAAGTGTTACCTCCTCTTCAGTATTTGGAAGTATGTGAGAAGGGTTGGCAATAATTCTTAAATATTCAATAGAATTCACCCAGAAGGCCTTCTGGTCCTGGGTTTTCATTACTGGGAGGTTTTTTTTCTTTTTATATATAGACATATTTGGGTTATAAAATTTTGATGAAAGAAATTTAAAACACAGACAAATGGAAAGATATGATCATAGATTGGAAAACAATATTATCAAAAACATTCATACTATTCAAAGAAATATACAGATATAATGCAATCACTGTAAATAATACCAAATATTTTTTTCACAAAAATAGAAAAACAACTCTAAAATTTATATGAAACCACAGAAGATTTTGAATATCCAAATCAATCTTAAGAGAGAAGAACAAAGCTGAGGGCATAACACTTCCTAATTTCAAAATATATTACAAAGCTGTAGTAATAAAAACAGTATTGTGTTGGCATTAAAACAGACTCATAGACCAATGTAAAAGAATTGAGAGCCCAGAAATAATTCCACACATATATAGTCAACTGATCTTAGACAAGGTGGTAAAAATACACAATGGAGAAACGATAATCTTGTCCAAAAAATGACATTGCAAAAAGCAGATACTCATATACAAAAGAATGAAATTGGATCTGATCTTACTTCATGCATAACAATTAACTCAAAATGGATTAAATATTGAAACATAAGACCCAAAACTGTAAAACTCTTAGAAGAAAATCTAGGTAAACTTCAGGACTTAGTTGTGGCAATGATTTCATAGATTGGACCAAAAAAAAAAGCACAAGCAAAAACAAAAATAAAAATAAACAAATGGGACTACATCAAATTAAAAACTTCTTCACAGCAAAGAAAACAACCATCAGAGTAAAAAGGCAACTTATGGAATGGGAACAAATATTAGCAAAATACAGATTTGATAAGGGGTTAATGTTCAAACTATGTAAGAACTCCTACAACTCAGTAGCAAAAAACAAACAAACCTAATAATCCAATTAAAATATGAGCTAAAGACTTGAATAGATATTTCTCCAAAGAAGACATAGCAAGGCCAATAGGTATATGAAAAATACTCAATGTTACTAACTATCAGGGTCTTTTTCAATTTCCTTCACAAGTCTTCTACAGTTTTCAGCATACAGGTCATAGGACTACATGATATATCACCACACATATGTCAGGATGGCTAGCATAAAAAATACAAAAGACAAGAAGCATTATCAAAGATGTGGAGAAATTGAAACCCTTATATACTGTTGGTACAAATTCAAAATGGTGCCAATGCTAAGGAAAAAAGTATGGAAGATCCTCATATAATTAAAAATAGAATTTCCTTGTGGGCCAGTAATCCACTTTTGGATATTTACCCAAAAGAATTGAAGTCAGAGTCTCTAAGATATTTTAGCACTTCTATGTTCATTGCACCACTATTCAAAATAGCCAAGATGTGAAATTGTGTATGAATAGATGAATAAATAAAGAAAATGTGGTATGCTTTCCAACCAGGGCCCAAAAGAATGACTCCTGCAAAGAAGGATAGCATGAAGAAGGGCATTGTGCCATCATTGAGGTAGTGACCAGAGAATACACCAACAACATTCACGAGAGGATCCATGGAGTGGGTTGTAGGAAGCATTGCCTCTAGTTTACTGAAAAAGATCGAGAAATATGCCATGACGGAGATGCGAATTCCAGATGTGCACATTGACACCAGGCTTAACAAAACTGTCTGGAACAAAGGAATAAGGAATGCTCCATACCGTGTCCATGTGTGGTTGTCCAAAATGCAACAAGGATGAAGACTCACCAAACAAAATCTATACACTGGTAAGCTATACACCTGTCATCACTTTCAAAAATCTACTGTTAATGTGGATAAGAACTAATCACTTATTGTCAGATGAATGAATAAACCTGAGAAAAAGAAAATAATTATGAGATATATATATATAGTAATATTATTAAGCCTCAAAAAAGAAGCCAGTTCTGCAAAATGTAGCAACATGAATGAAACTTAAGGATATTATGGTAATAAAATAAGCCAGTCACAGAAAGACAAATACTACATGATTCTACTTATACGAGGTATTTATTTTTTTAACGTTTTTTATTTATTTTTGAGAGACAGAGAGAGACGGCAGAAACAGGGGAGGGTCAGAGAGAGAGGGAGATACAGAATCCAAAGACAGGCTCCAGGCTCTGAGCTAGCTGTCAGCACAGAGCCCGATGCAGGGTTCAAACTGCGAGATCACGACCTGAGCCGAAGTCGGACGCTTAACCAATTGAGCCACCCAGGCGCCCCTATATGAGGTATTTAAAATAGTAAAAATCTATATAGATAATGAAAATTTATAGTGAAATCTATAGTGAAAATCTGTATAGTGAAAATCTATGTAGAAGTGTTGAATAGTGGTTGCCAGGGGCTGGAGGAGGGGGAAATGGGCATCACGTTTCAGTTAAGCAAGATAAATAAGCTCTAGAAATGTGGTGTACAACACTGAACCTGTAGTCAACACTATATTGTTCACTTAAAATTTTAAATGTTCTTTCCACAATAAAATAAAAAAAAAACAACACTTTTGCACTTCGAAATCCTCTTACTCTTGCAGTCAAGGGAAACATGTAAGGTACTAGTCAGTTACTACCCTCTGACCCAGGAAGGTATTTCACTTCCTTTAGAAACTCCAAACTAGGATTTTGAGACACTCCAAATTCTCTGAAGATCCCAGCCTATTTCCAGAGACATCTGAATGTGCAGAAACTGCCACTGAGGCTACACTTACTACTCTGAAATTTTCATTTGAATCTGAGTTCCACTGCATGGCCATGTCCGAGGACTAGTGGGGAGAGCAGCAGCTTCAGAAATGGGAATTCAAAAGATTCATCTAGATAACAAAAAGAAGCAGGAAACCAATTCCAGAAGACTGATACTGGATTCCAAGTATATTATTTTTGTATGCAAAAAAATGGACTTTTTTTTTACTTGTTCAGCAAAATATAAACATCTCTAGATCTCCCTCCTTACTTCAGGCAGCTAAATCTGTGCTCTCTAATTGTACTGACTTTTGCTTTTGTGATTAACATAGCTTTAAGGCTAATGAGTTCCTTTATGTATGTTTTATTTCCCCTGGAGCCATACAGAATGTACATAGAGAACACAGTCCTGATCTTTGAGCTTATAATGCTCTTGTAATCAATACCATAGGAAATGTATAACTTCATTTTTCCTTGCATTTAAAACTATCTTATACACATCATTGGTAATGTTGCTGTCAGCTTATAGATAAAGAGATTGAGATCTTGGATACTGAATCTGTGAAGATTTCTGCTCTCTTTATGGAGAAAAAGTGTCAATTCTAGATAATGCCAATAGAGCTTAAATCTCTGGGATCTGAGCCCAGTAACCTGAGAAGCTTCTGTAATCTTAATTTTTACTTCCAGCTCATTGGATTCTCACAACAAGCTTTGAGGAATATAGGTAAACTCTAATGTTCTTCATTTTTAAGGGAGAAGGAAAAAAAGAGAAGTGACATGCCCAAGCTCACACAGCAGTTTGTTCATAGAATAGACTGTCTTGGGTCACATGTAGCTCATTTCAGCAAACATTTACCTGGCTTATCTATAGCAGTTGCTCAGATGTTTTGGAATTTTAGTCAAAATTTCATTCTCTGTGAGTCAAACATATTCTCCTTCCTCTGGGGATGAATGTAGCTTTAAGGATGTTGAGTTTCCTATATATACCAAGATTCTTGGAGATAGTCTAACTGAATTAGGAGAATTTACTTAGATGTCAACATTGCAATCAGGCATCTTTGTGGGACATTTCCATCTCTACATTTCAATTTCCTTATTTGTCACAGTTCATTGTTCCCTGGTTAGGAAATAAATATGTATACTTCCTTTTCTCTCATTTTGTCTCCCACTGCCTTTAGCTGTTTGTCTACATGCTCAGAATTTCAGAGGCATTTTGTAATCCTTCCTGGAGACATAGATAAGTCTTTCTCCCTGTCCCCAGTTCTTCATTATTTCCTACTAAAAATAATTCCAATTTACCACCTTCTACTGACACCAATGACATCCAACAACCCCACATCTATATTCTACTCTATTTTTAAAACCCAGGGATCTCTGTGTGTATCAGTTTTGAAATTTGTTGATGCAAAGGTAAACAGCTCTCTTTCCTTAGGATTGTTTCTGTAAGTACTGATAGAGTGGAGATTATATTTAAGTTTCATCGAAAAATTATTTGCAAGCCAGCAAGGTAATTACTCAGATGTAAAACCAAAAAGCAAAAAGGGCAGCACTTCAAATCTGGCCAATATGTGAGCAAACCTGAAAAACAAAATACTACCCCTCACCATGCCCTCCTCTGAATCAGAAACACATAAGAAGATTCTTTTTATTTAATTTCAATCCAAGATAGTTAACATATAATGTAATACTGATTTCAGAAATACAATTTAGTGATTCATCACGTACATATAACATCTGGTATTCATTGCAACAAGTGTCCTCTTTAATGCCCCTCGCCCATTTAGCCCATTCCCTTACCCAACACTCCACCAGCACCCCTCAGTTTGTTCTCCATATTAAAGAGTCTCTTTTGGTTTGTCTCCTTCTCTGTTTATATATATTTTTTTGCTTCCCTTCCCTTATGTTTACCTGTTTTGTATTGTAAATTCCATATGAATGATATAATATATTTGTCTTTCTCTGACTTATTTCACTTAGCATAATACTCTCTAATTCCATCCATGTTGTTGCAAATGGCAAGATTTCGTCCTTTTTGATCACTGAGTATTATTCCACTTCATCTTCATCCATTCACCAGTCAAGTGACATTTGGGCTCTTTGCATACTTTGGCAATTGTCAATAGTGCTGCTATAAACATTGAGATGGATGCGCCCCTTTGAAGCAGCACTACTTAATCCTTTGGATAAATACCTGGTAGTGCAATTCCTAGGCCATAAGGTGGTTTTATTTTTACTTTTTTGAGGAAACCACAAACTGTTTTCCA
This sequence comes from Suricata suricatta, assembly GCF_006229205.1. Classification (NCBI taxonomy): domain Eukaryota; kingdom Metazoa; phylum Chordata; class Mammalia; order Carnivora; family Herpestidae; genus Suricata; species Suricata suricatta. Next base: position 90,628,960 of record NC_043717.1, read on the forward strand.
GAGTGGCTGCACAAGTTTGCATTTCCACTAGCAGTGAAAAAGGGTTCCTCTTTCTCCACATCATAACCAACATCTGTTGTTGCTTGAATTGTTCATTATAGCCAGTCTGACAGGTGTGCAGTGCTATCTCATTGTGGTTTTGATATGTATTTCCCTGATGATGAGTATGTTGAGCATCTTTTCAAGTGTCTTCTAGGCATCCAGATGTCTTCTTTGGAGAAGTGTCTATTTATGTCTTTTGCCCATTTCTTCATTGGATTATTTGATTTTTGGGTATTGAGTTTGATAGGTTCTTTATAGGTTTTGGATACTAACCCTTTATCTGATATGTCATTTGTAAATGTCTTCTCCCATTCCATCGGCTGTCTCTCAGTTTTGCTGATTATTTTCTTCATTGTGCAGAAGGTCTTCATCTTGATGAGGTCCCAATAGTTCATTTTTACTTTTGTTTCCCTTGCTTCCAGAGACAGGTCAAGTAAGATGTTGCTGCAGCCAACATCAAAGAGGTTTTTGCCTATTTCCTTCTCTAGGGCTTTGATAGCTTCCTGTCTTGTGTTTAGGTCTTTCATCCATTTTGAATTATTTTTATGTATGAAAGTGGCCCAGGTTCATTCTTCTGCATGTCTCTTGTCCAGGTTTCCCAACACCATTTGCTAAAGAAACTTTTTTTTAAATTGGATATTCTTTCCTGCTTTGTCAAAGATTAGTTAGCCATATGTCTGTGGGTCCATTTCTGCATTCTCCATTCTGTTCCCTTGATCTATGTGTCTGTTTTTGTGCCAGTAACATACTGTCTTGGTGATGACATACTATCTTGGTGATGACAGCTTTGAGGCACCACTTTAAGTCTAGAATTGTGATGCCTTCAGCTTTGGTTTTCTTTTTCAGGATTTCTATTGCTACTTGGAGTCTTTTCTGGTCTGATACAAATTTTAGGATTGTTTGCTTTGTATCTGTTAAGAATGCTGCTGTTATTTTGATAAAGATGGCAAGAAGACTCTTAACCTTTATTCTATCAGAAAACTTCCGAGAGAAAGGTAATTAAAAGAAAAATTGGTCAAAAATTTCAAGCACTCCATAAGACATACTAATTCAGTTATAGGAGTCCGAAATAATAAAGAGGAGTAAACAGAAAGAAAATCAAAACTAGATAAAAGAGTTGGGGAAGGATTTGTGGTTGGATCTTCATGACTGCACAAGTGTTTGCTAGGTAGAAGAGTAGGAGAAGATGTAACTTGGTTCAGAAAAAAATACAAAACAGTGCAGATTTCTGAGAAACCAGCACAACTATGTGACCTATTTTATTAATTATTTCAATGGCATTGATGAAATCTGATTGATGATAGGAAACATACTGTGGATGGCCTTGTATTCCATGATAAGGATTTAGTATTTATACCATAGACAGGTTTATAACAGAGAATTACATGGTCATATTTGCATTTTAGTAAAATCATTCTGACATCTAACTGGAGATAGGGCTAGAAGAAAAAGATTAAAGAATGCATCACATAGTCCAAGTTGTCAAGTACCTGCCTGAAATTGTCCAATGGCTGAGAATAACTAGCAATGCTGAGGGATGGAGTTCAATTGTTAAAATGTCAATACTATACAAAGCAATCTCTACATTCAAAGCAATCCCAATAAAAATTGCACCAGCATTATTCTGAAAGCTAGAACAAAAAATTCCTAAAATTGGTATGGAACCAGAAAAAAAAAACCGAATAACCAAAGTAATATTGAAGAAGAAAACCAAAACGGGAGGCATCAGAATCCCAGACTTTAGCCTCTACTACGAAGCTGTAATCATCAAGACAGTATGGTATGGGCACAAAAACAGACACGTAGACCAATGGAATAGAATAAAGAACCCAGAACTGGGCTCACAGATTTATGGCCCATTAATTTTTGCCAAAGCAGGAAAGAGTATCCAGTGGAAAGAAGACAGTTTTTTTTAACCAGTGGTTCTGGGAGAGCTGGACAGCAACATGCAGAAGAATGAAACTAGACCACTTTCTTACACCATACACAAAAATAAACTCAAAATGGATGAAAGTGAGAGAGGAAACCATCAAAACCCTAGAAAACAAAACAGGAAACACCCTCCTTGACCTCAACCACAGCAATTTCCTCCTCAACATATCCCACAAGGGGAGAGAATCAAGAGCAAAAAATGAACTATTGGGACCACATCACAATAAAAAGCTTCTGCACGGCAAAGGAAATAATCAAGAAAACTAATAGGCAACAGACGGAATGGGAAAAGACTGTTGCAAATGAAATTTCAGATAAAGGGCTAGTCTCCAAAATCTATAAGGAACTCACCAAACTCCACACCCGAAAAATAAATAATCTACTGATGAAATGGGCAGAAGACATGAATAGACACTTCTCCAAAGAGAACATCCAGATGGTCAACAGATACGGTATATGATGCTCAGCGTCACTCATCATCAGGGAAATACAAATCAAAACCACACTGAGATACCACCTCACACCTATCAGAGTGAGTAAAATGAATAAATCAGGAGATTATAGATGCTGGCCAGGATGTGAAGAACCAGGAACCCTCCTACACCGTTGGTGGGAATGTAAACTGGTACAGCCGCTCTGGAAAACAGTGTGGAAGTTCCTCAAAAACTATCGATAGAACTCCCCTAAGACCCAGCAATAGCACTGCTAGGGATTTACCCAAGGGATACGGGAGTGCTGATGCATAGGGGCAAATGTACTCCAATGTTCTTAGCCGCATTTTCCACAATAGCTAAATCATGGAAAGAGGCTAAATGTCCATCAACTGATGAATGGATCAAGATGTGGTTTATCTATACAATGTAATACTACATGGCAATGAGAAAGAATGAAATTTGGCCATTTGTAGCAACGTGGATGGAACTCGAGGGTGTATGCTAAGTGAAATAAGTCAGACAGAGAAGGACAGATACCATATGTTTTCACGCATAAGTGGAACAGGAGAAACTTAACAGAGGATCATGGGGGAGGGGAGGGGGAAAAAAGTTACAGAGAGGGAGGGAGGCAAAGAGGCAAACCATAAGAGACTCTTAAACACTGAAAACAAACTGAGGGTTGATGGGGGTGGGGGAGTGTGGAAAAGGGGTGATGGGCAGGAAGGAGGTCACTTGTTGAGATGAGCACTTGGTATTATATGGAAACCAACTTGATAATAAACTATAAAAGAAGACAAAAGCCAAGGGGCTATAATGCTAGAGAAATGTACACCTCTTTTGACCTCATTTTTGTGGTGGGAAATAGAGATAGTGGAGAGAGAAAGAGTTGTCAGAATACTAACCCAATTGAAAATTGGACCTAGAATCATTGAGATGTGCATGTCTCTCTCATCAGCGCTGAGAAGAAGATGCTACTAAATTTTTGCAAATGATAACTGCATTGAAGCTCATTTCAATCTAGTTTTACAGGTCTCAGAAAGAAAGTTTTTTAAAACTGCATATCAATTAGTGGGTTAGTTAATAAAAGCTTTCTCTCCACAAAAAAAGATTGCTACTTCCTCGAATAGAGGCAGATAATTACATGAAATGATCTATAAGTAAACCTGCACTGAGCTGACTCTCTGTACCAATTACCTCTGCTGTTTTGCAACCAGTGGACTTTAAGTATCCTTATTTTTGAGAGCTTTCATTTTCTTGAGCACTGATGAAATGGTGATGGGAAGACAGATTAAAAAATCAAGATAGGAGGCAAGAGAAAGCAAACTGCTAAGTGTTTGATTATTCTGATTACAGAAGCCAATGAAAGGAGGAGAGAAAATAATCTCTCTTGGCAGATATGAATTACATTCTTTATTATTTTTTTTAACAAACTGTCATTTACTGGGGAAGGATCTTGTATTCAATATTCTAGCACTTTAGAGCTGGAAGAAACTTTAGATATTATTTAGTTCTGTACTTAATTTCATAGTTAGGAAACCAAGAATCAGAGGAGATATATATATATATTGGCCAAGTTTAATGAGTGGCAGTCAGTTCTAGAATGTAGGTCTTTTGACTTTCCAGCTTTTGTTCATTACACTGAGCCACATTATCTTATGGTGTACTCTTACACAATGATGATAACTAATATTTTAAGCACTTACTAAGTGCTCTCTCTATAGTAACTCATTTAACCCTTAAAACCAATAATTCTGTTAACTACTATTGTTATCCACTTACACATATGAGCACTCTGAATCCCAGAGAAGCAACATATCTTTTCCAGGATCACTCATTGATGATTCAAAGCCAGCCAGTTTGGCTCTAGTGTCTTATACTATATATTGTGGTATCATCTTATATACATATTCTATCTCCTAAACTACATATAAATAACAGTACTACTTGTATTTGTGGTATTGTACAGATAGAAAGTATGAAACATATGTTTGATTACGAGGAAGGCAATAATGAAGATAAAAACAAAATGAAGCCTGGAAGGTGACAGGTGAATTTATAGCATAACAACCTCTTTGGCTCCATCTGCAGACTCCTATTGTATGTCCTGGGCTTCTTGCCCTAGCAGTGATGAAGATATACTTTGCCTCAAGTTTTTACCAAATTTCGCTTTTTAATACATTAAGGGGTTCTTATAATAACATTACAATAAAGGGTGTCTGATGGCTTCTAGAAGAAAGGTTAAGTATTCAACAATTTGTGCTTTTCATCTTAATTGCTTCAGTACAGGAAGCGAGTAGCTTAAAATTCTACTTCTGACCCCACTCCAGAAATGTGGTTGGTGCTCACAATCACCACTTATATCACAGGAGAAAACTGATAATTCTATCAGTTCAAGTCACCAAGCATTCACCACATACCTCCTCTCTGCCAGTCATTATGCCATGAATTGTGGTAGAGACAGAGATGAAAAAGACACAGCCCTTATCTTTGAGGATCCCTCACAGACTAGAGGTCACAAACTTGTAAATAAACCACCATGTGAGGCAGAATAACACAAATGTAGAAGATGGGTACCAGCAATATGCTATAGGCACACATAGAAGTAATTCCTTTTTACTTAGTTGAAGAAACTTCAAAGATCAGGTAAATTTTGAGTAGATTTCACAGGCAGCGATTAGGAAGAAGAGAAAAAGAGGAGTATTCTAGAGTGGGCAGAAGAGCAAAGTCCTATAGGTAAGAAATTTCCAGGCATATTATAATGAGCCTCCAGCTTGTTATTAAGACTGGTAAGAATGTAAAATTGAAAAGGAATTAGAGGCCCAAATATGGTGAACCTTAAGTATGTAGCTAAATAATTTAGCTTTATCATTTTGAAAATGTTGTATCAGTTGAAAATATTGAACAGAGGAATGGCAGGAATAGAAATGTGCTTTAAGAAAGGTAATCTGACATTATTGTATAGGTTGGATTGAAAAGGAGAAGCTAAAAGCAGTAAGATCATTTGGGAAGCTGTTAGAATGATAATACTTGGGTAGAGTTCTAGTAAGTAAAGTCTCAAAACAGTCTTCTTCATTACTACAGTCAGTATATTTATTGAAATGAATACAATGCCTAGATGTCTAGAATCACCATGAGCCAAAGTGAGACTGTGGTGACTTAACTTCATGACAAGTAAGTGGTCAGGCATAGACTTTCAAACACAAGTTGTGCCAAGTGTGTAGCCAGGTTTTTTGATCGCCCAGAGTACAGGCCAATCAAGAAGAAGAATAAAATTATGCATGAGTTATGCTTCTGTATTCTCTTGTTGTCCTAAGGTGAACAGGTATTTATAAAATCATTCAGTGGGATTAATGCCATTTAAAATGAAAAAGTGTTTCTATAATTTGCATGTATGTTTCCATTTGCCCATTCTTGCATTTCAGAGTAAGGATCTAGGTCAGAAATCATTCCCATTAACCCCCAGCAAGTTAATCAAATGGATTTACAAATTTTCTTATGCTTTGCTCATCTTCTTCTATTATAGACATGATCAATTCCAGTGGCTCTGAGGTCCGAGTAAAGGTCACAGTTCCAATAATATTAGGGGTATAATTATTCCATTAACATTGCTGAAGCCCTCTCCTCCTTCTGCATAGGTAGAAAGGAAAACATTTGAGGACAGCTGCCTTCAGGAAGCATTATGCTTCACAGTGGCTTGCATTGATCATGTACATTGCATTAGAATGAAGGCAGTTAAAGTTTGTTTGCAAATCTGTTGTCTCCCACTTTGCTTCTAAGAAAACACACCACCATCTGTCTCACTGGTCTTAAATCAAATCCTGTTGCTATAGCACTAGAGCTCTCTGCCTCTTTGTAGTCTGCTTTCTGGTTTAAGCTTTGAAGAAGCTCAAGAAATGTGCTTTCAGAATATATATTCCCCAAGAATCCCACACAACCCAAGTCATTTTTTATTTACAATTTTTAAAGATTTATTTATTTATTTTGAGAGGGATGTGTGGGCACAGATATATAGAGAGAAGGACAGAGAATCTCAAGGATGCTCTGTGCTGTCAGCACACAGCCTGACGCAGGGCTCAAACTCACCAATCATGAGGTCATGACCTGAGCCCAAATCAAGAGTTGGACACCTAACCAGCTGTGCAAGATGTATGGTTATGTTCTAGAAGCTACCATTTATATAGACGATAATGTGAATGGTGTACCCTGGAGTTGGGTAGCACCAAAGCCTTGCAATTGCACGTGCATGCCTAGATCTTGATCTGAGAATAAAAAAGAGTCGGGTAATGATTACTATCGGTATCCCTTTGTCACCTTCTTCATTCTGCCTTCTTTTTTCCTTCCATTTTCCTCTGTGGCAGAGGCAAAGGTATGTGACCACCAAGATCTACGTTTTTCTCTTCTTCCTGACTACTCCATTAGACTATACATTCCAAGCCCCATGCATCCACATCACATGGGCCCATATAACTAATTCTCAGCAATAAACAGAAGTAATTTAAGTCACCTCTGGGCCAAAGAGATTAAGGGTAGATGTGTCTTTGTGTTCCCTCACTTTGGATGTCAGAAGGATCCAGTGAATGATACGAAGGTCTGAGAAGATGGCAGAGCCACTAGATGGAAAAAAGCCAAGATCCTGATGACTAAGTGGAGCAGATATCTCCTCCAGTACTTTGCTGGACAGTGACATGAAAAAAGACATATATTCTGAATGTGTTATACCAGTAAGATGTGGGAATTTTATGTTATAGCAGTTTTCATAAGTTTACTTACACACTTTCCCAATGTCCTCAAACTTAACTTTTATCCTAAATACTCAAGATTCCCACTACATATTCTCACCCAATCCTGACTCTCTTATCATCTAGTCAGAAAATTTATGCTTCTCTGTGAGCTTAGAGTTTTTGATCAAGTAACCTAGAATCTCACGTAATAGCTGTAAATGAGTTACTGCTTGTCAGCTCTCCTGAAAATGAGGAAATCTAGATGGGGCAATGCTCAGGATAGTTCATGTCTTTCACAGAGTCATTTGGTATCCACTGAGGACCCCTGAGTCAGAACTGAAGAATGTATCTAATGGTTTTGCCAGGTAGATGTATCAGACTGAGAATCTTATGGAGTCAGGAACCCAACTTTGCCATCTACTAGCTTTGTAATCTTAAGTAAATTACTTCTGATTTGCAGTTTTGTCATTTAAAAAAAAATTAATGTTTATTTATTTTTGGGAGAGAGAGACAGAGTATGAGCAGGGGCGGGGCAGAGAGAGAGAGACACACACACAGAATGTAAAGCAGACTACAGGCTCCAAGCTGTCAGCACAGAGCCGGACACGGGGCTTGAACTCACAAACCACAAGATCATGGCCTGAGCTGAAGTCAGAAGCTTAACTGACTGAGCCACCCAGGCATCCCTAGTTTTGTCATTTTAAAAACAGCAATGGTAATATTAGCTTCCTCTTTGGAAGATAGAATAGGATTAGGTATGCAAAATGCTTAATATACTAACTAGCACATAATAATCACTCAGTAAAAGGTGACTGTTATGTTAGGATGCAGATCTTGTTAAAACTCGCCAAAACCTAAGGATCATTTCATCCACCTCATGTATAGCCCAGAGGAACACAAGCACTTTTTACTTCCTTCTCCAAAAACTTAACTCCAGATAAACCAGTTCCATAAAACCTTCAGAGATTGTTCTAACCTGAATTTCCTTAGGACTTGTAACACTGGATTTAGTTTTTGCCTCTGGACTTGCCTCTTTTTTGAGATGCTACTATGAGGATATCTTCTTGGGTGGTTTGCTGGAGATAGATGGGAAAACAGACTTGCCCTCCTTCTAACTCTTCCAGTAGAACTATGAGTAGCTCAAAGGACCACAGCTTTTCCTACCTCTAGAAACCTGGGGCTCCAAATAGCAAACAGTAGCCTCTTTATCCATGTTCTTTACTGGATAGACTAGTGACCTTAAGAGGATATTCAAAAGTGTCTAGTTTAAATTTTATTTCCAAAGAAAAATAATCATGGCATACTTTATAAGCCAAACCTTATTGAGCTGAATAGTTACCATCAAAGGATTTATTCAATACAGCACATGAATCTATCTTTTTCCCACAAGTATCTCAATCTCTGCCCTCTCTATCAATTATTCAGTTTTGTACTCCAGTTCCAGATTAGTCACAGCAACTGGTTCCTAATCTAACAGTGGCACAAGAAGTTTCCTCCTTCTTTTCTTCCTAGAGCTAAAATCAAATCAATAGCCACAACTCTGACTTCCTGGCCTGGGGCTGAGCCAGCCACATCCACTAAAAGAATGGCAATGCTGAGGGCTTTGTTATTTTTCATAGAAAGAGATCACTAAGGCAAAGAAAAGTTGGTGGCAGGATGGAAGAACTAATGGAAAGAGATGAGATAAAATCCAACTGGGCATCCCTGAGGTCATTCTGTGGATAACTGAAGGAAGTTGGAGGGAGAATATGAAAAAGCCAATAAAAAAGCTCCTATCCTGCAAGCACTGCACAGAGTATCTGACGGCTCTTGCTGTCTTGGTGTATGTTTTTTATTCCAGCAAAACTACCTAATGATCAAACATGACACACCTCATGCTTACTAGCCTTTGTTCAGGAAATATTCTGATATTTGCTACCCAGCTGGAGGCTAAGACTGTGTACATTCTTTCCACTTTTCTAGAAGACACTTTTTCAACAGAAATGCTTCTGTGTGTTGTTACTGCTGTGCAAATGTGCCTTGCTTTATGAAAGTAGGTTCCAGAAGAATTCCCTAAATGGAATTTTTGCAAACCAAATTATTTTTCTTCCCTGCAACACAATACAATCACAGAGCAGCTTTATCATCATTTGGGATCTAACCTCAACTGATAGAGTCTTGTAGATTTTTGCCTGTGTCTGACCCCCCACTCCAGTATTTAATGACATAATAAAAGACTCCTAGCACAAAGGAAACTGTGAAATAACAAAGTCAACAGCTACAGCTATCATATGGTGCCACTGCCTATGCATCACATTGGGAAATTTACATGTGTTATCACATTTAATCTCAGAAGTATTTTTTGAAATAGGTATCCTTATCTCTATTTCATAGTCCCAGGAAGTGTGTCTCAGAGAGATTAAGTAATTTAGCCCAGTTCTACAAAGCTACTTATCAGTAGAACAGAGCTTTTAACCCACGCCTGTATGATTTTAAAGCTTTGCCCTTTGGGGGCGCCTGGATGGCTCAGTCAGTTAAGCCTCCGACTTCGGCTCCAGTCATGATCTCATGGTTTGTGAGTTCAAGCCCCACATCCGGCTCTGTGCTGACAGGTCTGAGCCTCGAGCCTCCTTCGGATTCTGTGTCTCCCTCTCTCTCTGCCCCTCCCCAACATGCGCGCGCGCGCGCGCGCACACACACACACACTCTCTCTCCCTCTGAAAAATAAACATTAAAAAAATTAAAAGCTCTGCCCTTTCAACTACTCTACAGCCTTCCTAATTTGGAGTAGCAATGTGAAATCTGCCACCTATGTATCTGTATTTTAAAATGGTGAAGGGATATCCCAATACTTTAATCACTGCCTGGAGCTTCATCTTCACTCTGCCATTGATGTGCTATATGCATTTTAACAAGCAGTTTTCCTTCTCTGGTCCTCTCAGTTCTGTCATTTGTAAATTTAGGAGACTGATCTGGGTAATCTCTAATGTCCGTTTCACCTCTAGAAATGTAAGAGTTATCTTAGGAGGGCGACCAAGCAGCCATTTTACTGTGAGTCGGAGAATAGCTCCAGGTACCGCCAGGATGACCCCTACTCTCTCTGATCTGGAATGTCTCACACCATTTAAAATATGGTCTAACATGGAATTCCAGCAACCCCTCACCAAGGAAACAGCCAATACCATCCTACAACGGTCCAAAGATGCCCTTACTTGGCTACCTGCCCACCTGAGATCAAACATGGAATTCTTGCACCCATAAAACACCTTGCCCTCCCGTTCCAGGCATGACTTCCCTGACTCCCCACTCCCAGTCACTGAATCTCACTCGGGAATCGCAGATTCTTTCTTTCCTCTCGTCTCTGCCTCCATCAATTAAATCTTACAAGAAGTTCATGGCTATATACTTTTAAGTTCCTAACAGAAACACATTAATCCTTAAAGTCCACTTAGGTGTCATTTGATGTCAGTTCTTCACAAGTTATATCTAAATGGGTATTTTTTATGCACTGATCACCTATGACATGAAACCAAAAACTAAGAAGTCTTTTTACTCATATCTACACATATAAACTCTTTTAGCCTGATACATCAAGGTAGTACATTTTGTTCTGGCCTCAGCAATGCCAAATGAACAATTTGACTGAATTTTTCACTTTTCAGTGGGTCATTTTCATTTCCTTGTCTAAATGTCCTGTCTTTGCTAACAAAATGATATCTACCTGTAAAATGGGTTTTATTTCCAAATGACCTATTTGAAAGCACAAAGCAGGTCTGGAAGACCTGTTATTAGCCCTAGACTAGTTAAAAAGCAAGACGCCAGTCATATCTCAAGCACCACAGACACACTGCCTCAGGTTGGCTTTCTCCCAGCTCTGGTACACTTTCGGGAAATGATGTAGAACACCAACCTCTGAAAGGAGCTGTGCTCATGCATACCCAAATGTGGTTCAAAAGCCATGTAAATAAATATACATGAACTGAACTAGAACAGCTGGGGAGTTCTCAACAGGGACCTCTAATGACCTCTGAATTGGAAGGGACACAGCTGATCAAGGAATCATTACTAAGATTAAAGGCTTATACCAAAATCACTGTGAGACTTAAGCTACTAAATTTAACAATGTTGATGGCATAAACTGGAAAGTATCAACTAGCCATATTAATGCACTACTAAGAGTTAGAGGAAGCAAAGGAAGCTGGGTTATTTCTCCATCTTCTTATGCATTTGCAACAGAAACTAGGCAGTTGAGCTTTAGGAGATAAATTGTTTTGTTTCATAGCCTTACATTGTTTTTGATGTAGAGAAACCTTGTCCTTTAGGTATGTTGTTTATAGCACAATGTTAAAGAAGTGATGTCTGAATTCAACCAACAATGTCCACTTTAGGAAACTTGGACACCAGACAACTTAAGATCACTGAGAAAGCAGAGAAGGCTGGAACAGGATAAATGTGGAGCAAAAGTAAATGACATGGCTATGTGGCTTAGTCCATAAGATATGGTTGTGGATTAGGAGGCTGCTTGCTAGTCCAATAAGTTTTCAAACTGCAGTTTGATTTGGGCTGGAGTTGTTATCTTGGATAGGATAAGAGGTGAGGTCTACAGAATGATGCACAGTATCAAAACTCTCCATACAATGGTAATACCCAAAGTCAAGTACACAGCAACAGGAATCATGGCTCCAGGCAATTTGTAAAAAAAATTCTAAGAAACTGGCAGTTTAGTGACAGGTTTCAGCTCCCAAAGGGAAGGGAATAATGTCTGGACTGGATAAGTTTGCAGCAAGGGTTACAAAGTGAAGTGAAATTTAGAGAATGCAAGTCTCAGCAAGGTAACTATGGAACTAGTCAGAAATCATGAGTTCTGCAGTGGGCCTAAGTCAGTGGGGATGTGAATAGGTCATACCACACACAGCAAATTTCTTGCAGTATTAGTCGAAATTGGATCAGAAACTGAGCTTGGCAGAATCATTAGGTTGAACACATCAGCTGAAAAGGGCTTGGAAAACTCAAAAACAGAAGGAGCAGGTGAGAGTATGCAGATAGCTCAGTGAAGCCTATCCCTGGCTATTGGATAAAACACTGCTCAAAGTCTTAGCCTCAATATAAGCAACAACACATCCCATTAGCATTAATTAACTTTTCCAGTGTGATTTTTATAAATCAAAAGGGGACAACCTCTAATATTTCCTCAGATATAATCCATAAGCAAAACTATTAATATGTAATCAATCCCACCACCGCATACGTGCTTTCTAAGGATGTACACATAAAAGTGTAAGACCAGGGCCAGAGATACTTCTGTTTTAAATCATTATTTTAATGACTAAGTCAAATCATTTCCTATAGCTGCTCCTACATATGTCATACCAGATTCTGGAGTCAAATTTTTTTACAACCTTGGGCATGACCTTTAATCCTCTCAGCTCCTGCAAATTCAAAACAGAATGTTAATAATTGAACATATTTTCATAAGATTGTTATAAACATTAAGTGATATAATGCATGTAAATCACTAACATAGTAACTAGCATAGAGAAAACTATGCAAGAAAAATATTAAAAACAACATCTTAGGCCGTTAGACATCACCCTCTTTTTTTATGTTTATTTGTGAAGGTGAAAGAGAGAGACAGAGACAGAGACAGAGAGAGAATGAGCAGGGGAAGAGTAGAGAGAGGAGACACAGAATCCAAAGCAGGTTCCAGGCTCCAAGATATCAACACAGAGCTCAATGTGGGGATTGATCCCACAAACTGTGAGATCATGACCCGAGTCAAAGTCGTACATTCAACCTACTAAGCCACTCAGTCACCCCTAAAATGTCACTCTCTTAAAGGTGGGGTTAATGAAAGTTGACTAGCTAAAAAACTAGCTGGGTGGCTCAGTCAGTTGAGCATCTGACTTCAACTTAGTTCATGATCTCACGGTTCCTGGGTTCGAGCCCCACATCGGGCTCTGTGCTGACATCTAGCTCAGAGCCTGGAGCCTGCTTCAGATTCTGTCTCCCTCTCTTTCTCTGCCCTTCCCCCAGTTGTGCTCTCTGTCTCTGTCTCTCTTTTCTCAAAAATAAAATAGTAAAAAGTATACTAAATATGTAATTATTTAATTATATTAGAATAAAATATTTAAAATAAATAAATAAATAAATAAATAAAACCATCTAACATCTAATAAGCAGCCTACTGAGGCCAGCCATCTGCCATCAAGCATTAAGGAAACATGCAAGAAGAGGTACAGTGTGTGGTCCATATACCCTACTACGCCAGTCCAGTATATGTCATTGATCCAGGCCTTGTATCATCCCACTTTGCTGTTGCACAAGATTCTGTCCCAAGACCTCAAAGCCTGATGCAACCAGTACGTGAAGGACAGATTTAGGAGACAAAAGACCATTGGTTCTGATGAGGTCCAGAGTTTCATGCAGTAATGGGAGGAAATGGATCTGAAGACTGAGGGAACAAACTGCACTAGAGGGAGAAAAGAAGCCACTTTGTGGAAGGTAGGAGATGTGGTGATGTGAGTTAGGGGAGAAAAGAATCGCAGGTGCTTCAGAGGAGAGGAAGCCCAGAACATGGAGAGAGAAGAGGGAAGAGCGAGAGAGAGAGAGGTGGGGGGGGAGTGAGAGAAGGAGTATAGTACACAGGGGACTGAACAAGAAAAACACTTCCCCAAAAGAACAGACAGGAAAAACAAGAGGGGCTAATTATCACAAATTTCTACAAGCAATGTAGCTGAAAGTCTGAAGTTTTGGAAGTCCACACCATTGCCAAGGTCAAGCCCGGTGGACATAGATGAGCTCCTGGGCCCTCACCAGGAGGAGGGCAAAGGCCCAGGAGCAGACAGCATTCTCTGAGGATCCCTTGGATCATACTGTAAGACACAGTTACCCTTCTTGAAGTACATTTGGGAGAGGCAGCACTGCCTGTCAGGGGAAAAAAGAACAGTCAGGTACCAATGAGCTGCCCCATTCATTACCATAAGAGCAGAGAGATAGATGCCTGCTGACAGCAGCTAACCCAAACACCAACGTTTTGGTACACATTACCATAAAACCTAAGCCCCTGCACAGTCATGAGATTGCGTTTCTGGGACAAACCATTCACGATTGCACGAAAAATCATCAAATACCTAGGAATAAACCTAACCAAGGATGTAAAAGACCTATATGATGAAAACTATAGAAAACTTATGAAAGAGATCGAAGAAGACACCAAGAAATGGTAAAATATTCCCTGTTCATGGAT
>NC_043717.1:90643413-90649079 GCF_006229205.1 Suricata suricatta
GAGGGTTGAAGGGGAAGGGGGAGGGGGGAAAAGAGGTGGTGGTGATGGTGGAGGGCACTTAAGGGGAAGAGCACTGGGTGTTGTATGGAAAACAATTTGACAATAAAATATTACGGAAAAAAAATGTAAGAACCAGAGAGTGGCAAGATGGTCGAGAAATAGGGAGCTCTATAATACCTGCCCGCCTGCAATTATCAAACTGAGAAGAATTAAAGTCACAAGATTCTGATCTCCAAGAATGGAGGTGCGCACACAGAGTCATTGGTAACAGCCTCATGGATGCCTGAGTGAGTGCGAACTTGGACCAGAGACTCTGAGGGGAGGGAGCACCAGCCCAAAGAGGAGCTGGGGAAGAGAACGCCCAGAAACTTGGCACTCGACCCGCAGAGGGTCATGTGTCCAGAGGCAGCTCAGGACCCTGGAGGGCCGCGCGCAGAGCAGCAATGCAGGAAGGAGCACCGGATGGCTCTGTAGAGCAGCGGAAAGCCAAGGTGAAGAGGAGACTGAAAATGCTCCTATGGTGATCTCTGGAGAGGAGAGACCTCAGACCAGAAAGGAGAGACACAAATATTCCATACGTAGCCACTGGGTGCGGGGAGAGAAATCCGTCCCTCTCAGTGGGCTTATTCTTCCTTGGGCTCGGCAGCTCGCGGAATTCAGGTGGAGCCAGAGAAAAACTGGCTCCCTAGTCCCCCTACTCAATCCCGGCCAGAAAGCCACCCACCTGCCAGAGATCATTTTAATTGTGATGGCAGCGTTAAAGCGCGAGGACTAGGATTTAGAAACCTGGCAGAGCATAGAAAACCAAAGCAATTTGACCCATCCATGGAACAGGAAGGTTGGACTCAAGAGAGTGTATGGCAATGAATGGTCTGAGAGGGAGCTTGGCGAAGCCGCCATTGATCTCTCTGCAACCACTAAGGGAGAGCCTTGAAGAACAGCCCCTGAGACCCAGCCTACCTACATCAAAACACGCCCATCCACACTGGAGAACTCCTTTATTTTCTTATTATTTTTATTTTTTCTAAATTTTTTCTTTTCTTATTATTTTTATTTTTTCTAAATTTTTTCCTTTCTTATTATTTTATTTTTTATTTTTTTCCCTTTGTTTCTCATTTCTATTGTCCCTTTTCCTTCTTTTCTCCCTTTCCCCCAAGGGTTCTGGGAAAGACCAACATTTATGCACTGCTGTGATTAGATCAACTCTTACCATCCAAATATAATTTCCCTTATTTCATTCTTATCTCTCCCCTTCTGAGGTTTTATGCTCCCAGACTGTCCTTTATTATTTGCTGTTTCTGTAACCCCACCTTTTTTTTCCTTTCCTGTCCTCTCTCTTCTTTTCTATTCTTTTTTTTCTTTCCCATTTTGGTTTGCTTGTTTACTTGATCTGTCTGTACATTTACGCACTTTTATTCCCTGTGTGTTTGTCTGTCTGTTTTCCTTTTCAGGGCTACCTCAAGAAAGAAGCCAAAGCACACATGCTGGAGAGTCCCAAATATCATTGAGTAGGAAAATAAATTAATCAGAAGCATAATAAGAGAAAAAAAAAGACACCATTAAGAGAAAACCTCCTGAAATGACACAATCCCTGGACATTCAAAGAGTCTCTGTTAATAGAGCAATACTAACAGGCGCACAGTGCAGAACAAGCTTTTAAAACTGACAAGAGAGAGAAAGCTAGCCAAAAAGATGAAATGAAAGAAATCTCCTCTAAAGAAATTCCGGAAAAAAAAAATCACTGCTCAAAACAGACACAAGCATTCCAGAGGAGGCAGCAAGAGGGCGGAGAAGAAGAGAACACTGTTACCTCCACACACCCACAGCCATCAAACTGAAAGGAATTAAAAGCCACAACTTTCTGACCTCCAGGAGCGGAGGTATGCGCACTGACCCCCTTATTGACATCAGCCTCAGGAGGCCTGAGTGAGTGAGAACTGGGAACGGAGACTCTGACAGACGGAGCGCCAGCTCAAAGCTGAGCTGGGAAAGAGAGTGCCCAGAATCAGCCCCAGGCTGCAGAGAATGTAGGTCCAGAGTCTGCACAGCACCGTGCAAGGCCATGAACATGTGGGACGACTGTGCAGGTTGGCACAGAATTTTGAGAGCTGCACGTGAGCTGGCAGTGCTGCACGTGAGACAGCAGCATGCGAACCGGCCTCCAGGGAGGTACAGAGCCTAGAGGAAGAGGAGAGACTGAAAGGAGACCTCAGCACGTGGTGCAGCAGAGAGATACAGAGCCTAGAGGAAGAGGAGAGACTGAAAGGAGACCTCAGCACGTGGTGCAGCAGAGAGACAAACTTCTCATTTGCAGCCGCTGGATGCAGGGAGAGAAATCCGACCCCCTCAGCAGGCTTGTTATCCGGTGGGCATGGCAGCCCACAGACCACAGGTGGAGCCAGGGAAAGACTGGCTCTCCAATTTCCCCTACCAGAAAACCACCTGGCTGCCAGAAGTTATTTTAACGGTGACGGAAACAGTAAAGTGGGTGGACTAGGATTTGAAGGCCTAGCAAAACCTAGAAAACTGAAATAATTTGACCCGCCCATGGCAGAGGGAGGTTGGACTCAAGAGAGTGGCTGGCAATGCATGGTCTGAGAGGGACTTGAGGCGCCGCCATTCTCCTCCCTGCATCCGCTAAGGCGGGCCTCAGAGACCAGACCCAGAGACCTGACATACTTACATCAAACCATACCCCTCCATGCTGAAGAGCTGGATTCTCCTTTTCCTGCTATTTTTTTTCACTTTTTTTTTAAATTTTTTTCTTTCCTAATTATTTTTAATTTTTAATTTGTTATAACTTTTCCCTTGCTTACTCTTTTCTATTTTCCTGTTTCCTCCTTTTCTCCCCTTTCCCCTAGAGTCTGGGAAAGACCAACATTTAAGCACTGCTGTTACTAGATCAAACTTTACCATCCAGATATTTTTCCTTTATCTCATTCTTATCTCTCTCCTCCGCAGGTTTTAGGCTCTCAGACTGTACTTTATCTCTGGCTGTCTCTGTGCCCTTGGCTTTTCTTTTTTTTTTTTTCATCTCCTTTCCTGTCCTCCCTTTTCTTTCCTGCTCTCTTTTTTCCTTTCCCATTTGGTTTGCTTTTTTACCAGATCTGTCAGTCCGTTTGCGTGCTTGTGTTTGCCGTGTGTTTGTCTGTCTGTTTTCCCTTTGAGAGCTACATCAAGAAACAGATCAAAGCGCACATAGTGGAAAGTCTCAAATATAACTGAGTAAGGAAATATATTAATTACAGGCACAACAAGAGAAACAGAGAAACACCATTAAAAGAAAATTTCCTGAAAGGACAGGCGCTGGACAGTCAAAGAGCCTCCATTAATAGAGGCATACTAACAGGCACACAGTGCAGAAATACCTTTTAAAACTGATAAGAGACAGAAAGCTAGCCAAAATGATGAAATGAAATAACTCTCCTCTAAAGAAATTCCAGGAAGAAATCACAGCAACAGAACTGCTAAAAACAGACACAAGCAACATAACTGAACAAGAATTCAGAATGACTACAATAAAA
Source organism: Suricata suricatta (assembly GCF_006229205.1). Taxonomy (NCBI): domain Eukaryota; kingdom Metazoa; phylum Chordata; class Mammalia; order Carnivora; family Herpestidae; genus Suricata; species Suricata suricatta. The sequence goes on from NC_043717.1 coordinate 90,646,938, forward strand.
TTAATTGCTGGGTTTGAAAAGAGCATAGAAGCTGTCAGGGAAGATATTGATACAAAGACTAGGAAACTTCAAAATAGCTGTGATGAGTTAAAAAAAAAGGCTATAAATGAGGTGAATAATAAGATGGAGGCTGCCAATGCACGGATTGAAGAAGAAGAGAGGAGAATAGGTGAATTAGAAGACACAATTATACCAAAAGAAGCCAAGAAAGAGAGAAATTGATACAGGAGCACAAAATGAGAACCAGAGACCTGAATGATACAATCAAATGGAACAATATCCGTATCATAGCAGTTCCTGAAGGGGAAGAAAAAGAGAGAGGCCCTGAAGGGGTGCTGGACCAAATTATACATGAAAATTTCCCCAATCTAGGGAAAGAGAAAGACACTAAAATTCAAGAGATATATGGAACTCCCCGAAGATGTAACATGAACTTCAGCACGAATATAATGAAACAGGCAAAATATAAATATAAACAGAGAATTCTGAAAGAAGCTAGGGATAAAAGGGCCCTAACATTCAAAGGGAAACCTATCAGAGTGGTTACAGACCTATCAAATGAAACTTGGCAGGCCAGAAAGGAATCGCAGGAAATCTTCAATGTGATGGGAAAAAAAAAAAACCACCACAATACACAACAAAGGCAACAAAGAATTCTTTATCCAGCGAGGATGTCACTCAAAATAGGAGAGATAATTTTTTCCAAATAAACAAAAGTTATGAGAATACATCACCACAAAACCAGCCCTACAAGAAATCCTAAGTGGGACTCAATGAATGAAAGGTAGCAAGGAAAATAAGACACCAAAGACATCAATACAAACATGAACCCTACAGAGAACACAATGAATCTAAACCCACATTTTTCAGTAATAACACTGAATGTCAATGGACTGAATGCTCCAGTCAAATGACACAGGGTAGCAGGATGGATCAAAAACCAAAATCCATCTATCTACTGTCTACAAGAGACTCACTGTAGACCTGAAGACACCTTCAGATTGAAAGTAAGGGGATGGAGAAATATCTACCATGAGACTGGATGCCAAAAGAAAGCTGGAGTAGCCATACCTATATCAGACAAACTGTAAATTAAAGTAAAGGCAGTAACAAAAGATGAAGAAGGACATGGTATAATAACTACAGGATCTCTACATCAGGAAGTGCTAACAATTATAAACATCCAAGCACCGAATTTGGGAGTTCCCAAATACATAAAACAACTAATCACAAACAGAAGCAAACTTATTGATAAGACTGTGCTAATTACAGGGAACGTTAATACCCCTCTAACAACAACGGATAGGTCAACCAGACCAAAAAAAAAAAAAATCACTAAAGAAGCAATGGACCTGAAAGACACACTGGAACATATGGAATTAATAGGTATATTTAGAACTCTGTATCCTGAAGCTAGGGAATTCAATTTCTTCTCCAGTGCACATGGCGCATTCTCCAAGATTGATCACATACTGGGTCATAAAACAGCCCTCCATAAATATAAAAGAATTGAGATGATACCATGCACACTTTCAGATCACAATGCTATGAAACTTGAAATTAATCACAGGAAAAAGTCTGGAAAACCTCCAAAAATGTGGAGGTTAAAAACTACCCTACTGAAGAATAACTGGGCAAACCAGGCAATTACAGAGGAAATTAAAAAATATATGGAGACAAATGAAAATGAGAATACAATAATCCAAACTCTCTGGGATGCAGCAAAGGCAGTCCTAAGAGGAAAGCTCATTGCATCCAGGTCTATTTCAACAAACTAGGAAAAGTGCAAACTCGAAACCTAACAGAGCACCTAAGGAAACTAGAAAGTGAGCAGCAACAGCACCCCAAACCCAGCAAAAAAGAGAAATAATAAAGATCAGGGCAGAATTAAACAAGATAGAATCCACAAAAACAACTGAACAGAACAATGAATCCAAGAGTTGTTGTTTTTTTTTTCCATAATATTTTATTGTCAAATTGTTTTCCATACAACACCCAGTGCTCTTCCCCTCAAGTGCCCACCACCATCACCACCACCTGTCTTCCCCCCTCCCCCCTCCCCCCCAACCCTCAGTTCATTCTCAGCTTTCAATAGTCTCTCAAGTTCTGCATCCCTCTCTCTCCCCAACTCTCTCTCCCTCC
>NC_043717.1:90649179-90657314 GCF_006229205.1 Suricata suricatta
CTGATATGTCATTTGCAACTATCTTTTCCCATTCTGTCGGTTGCCTATTAGTTTTCTTGATTGTTTCTTTTGCCTTGCAGAAGCTTTTTATCTTGATGAAGTCCCAAGGGTTCAGTTTTGCTTTAATTTCCCTTGCCTTGGAGGATGTGTCAAGTAGGAGATTGCTGCGGTGGAGGTCTAGGAGGTTTTTCCCTACTTTTTCCTCTAGGGTTTTGATGGTTTCCTGTCTCACATTCAGGTCCTTCAGCCATGGAGAAAAGACTGCCTCTTTAGCAGGTGGTGCTGGGAAAATTGGACAGCAACATGTAGAAGAATGAAATTAGACCACTTTCTTACACCGTACACAAGAGTTGTTTTTTTGAAAAAATAAACAAAATTGATAAACCTCTCACTAGGCTCCTCAGAAAGAAAAGAGAGAACACTCAAATAGACAAAATCATGAAGGAAAATGGATCTATTATAACAGATCCCTCAGAAATAAAAGCAACCATTAGAGATAACTCTGAAAAATTATATGCCAACAAACTGGACAATCTAGAAGAAATGGACAAATTCCTAAACACACATGCACTACCAAAATTCAAGAGAAGAGATCGAAATTGTGAACAGACCCATAACCAGTGAAGAAATCGAATCAGTTATCAAAAATCTCCCAACAAATAAAAGCCCACAGCTGAATGGATTCCCAGGGGATTTCTACCAAACATATAAAGCAGAGTTAACACCGATCCTTCTCAAGCTATTCCAAAAAATAGAAATGGAAGGAAGACTTTCAGACTCATTCTATGAAGCAAGGATCACTTTGATTCCCAACCAGACAGACACCCAACCAAAATAGAGAACTACAGGCCAATATCCTAATGAATACAGATGTAAAATTACTCAACAAGGTACTAGCAAATCGAATTAAACAGCACATAAAAAGAATTATCCAACATGATGAAGTGGGATTCATTCCTGGGTTACAGGTTGGTTGAGTATTCGCAAATCCATCAATATGATACATCACATTAACAAAAGAAAGGATAAAAACCCTATGACCCTGTCGATAGATGCAGAAAAAGCATTTGACAAAATACAACATCCCTTCTTTAAAAAACCCTCAAGAAAGTCGGGATGGAAGAAACTTAATTAAACATTATTAAAGCTATTTATGAAAAGCCCATAGCGAATATCATACTCAATGGGGAAAAACTGAGAGCTTTTCCCCTGAGATCAGGAAAATGACAGGGATGTCCTCTCTCACCACTGTTGTTTCACATAGTGGTTGAAGTCCTAGCATCAGCAATGAGACAACAAAAGGAAATAAAAGACGTCAGAATCAGCAAAGATGAAGTCAAAATTTCACTTCCCCCAGATGACATGATACTCTACATGGAAAACCCAATTGACTCCACTAGAAGCCTTCTAATACTTATCCATGAATTCAGAAAAGTTGCAGAACACAAAATGAATGTACCAAAATGTTGCATTTTTATACACCAATAATGAAGCAACAGAAAGAGAAATCAAGAAATGGATCCCATTCATAACCGCACGAACAACCATAAAGTACCTAGGGATAAACCTATATGATAAAAACTATAGAAGACTTATGAAGGAAATTGAAGAAGACACAAAGAAATGGAAAAACATTCCGTGCTCATGGATTAGAAGGATAAGCATTATTAAAATGTCATTATTAGCAAAAGCAATCTACACATTCAATGCAATACCAATCAAAATGCACTAGCATTCTTCTCAAAGCTAGGACAAACTATCCTAAAATTCGTATGTAACCACAAAAAAGCACCTCAAATAGCCAAATTAATATTGAAGAAGAAAACCAAAACAGGAGGCATCACAATCCCAGAATTTAGCCTCTACTACAAAGCGGTCATCATCAAGACAGTATGGTATTGGCACAAAAACAGACATGTAGACCAATGAACTAGAATTGAGAGCTCAGTACTGGGCCCACAAGTGTATGGCCAATTAATCTTTGACAAAGCAGGAAAGAGTATCCAGTGGAAAAAAGACAGCCTCTTAACAGGTGGTGCTGGGAGACCTGGACAGCAACATGCAGAAGAATGAAACTAGACAACATTCATATAGCTTACAGAAAAATAAACTCAACATGGATGAAGGACCTGAATGTGAGACAGGAAACCATCAATACCCTAGAGGAGAAGGCAGATAACAACTTCTTTGAACTCAGCTGCAGCAATTTCCTAATGGACACATCCCCAAAGGCAAGGGAATCAGGAACAAAAATCAAATATTGGAACCTCATCAAGATAAAAACCTTCTGCACTGCAAAGGAAACAATCCATAAAACTAATAGGCAACCAATGGAATAGGAAAAGATCGTTGGAAATGGCATATTGTATAAAGGTCTAGTATCAAAAATCTACAAGGAACTCACCAAACTCCACACCTGGAAAACAAATAATCCTGAAGAAATGGGCAGAAGACATGAATAGACACTTCTCCAAAGATGACATCCAGATGGCCAACAGGCACATGATGCTCAGCATCACTTATCATCAGGAAAATACTAATCAAAACCTTACTGACACACCACCTCACACCAGTCAGAGTGGCTAAAATGAACAAATCGAGAGACCATAGATGCTGACGAAGATATGGAGAGACGGACACCCTCCTACACTGTTGTGGGAATGTAAACTGGTACAGCCGCTCTGGAAGACAATGTGGAAGTTCCTCAAAAAACTATCAGTAGAACTCCCCTGTGACCCAGCAATAGCACTGCTAGGGATCTACCCAAGGGACACAGAAGTGCTGATGAATAGGGTCACATATACCCCAATGTTCATATCAGCACTTTCCACAATAACCAAATCATGGAAAGAGCTTAAATGTCCATCAATTGATGAATGGATCAAGAAGCTATGGGGTGTGTGTGTGTGTGTGTGTGTGTGTAGATTATTTATATATATATAATGGAATACTCCATGGCAATGAGAAAGAATGATATCTGGCCCTTGGTAGCAACGTAGATTGACCTCGAGGGTGTCATGCTAAGCCAGATAAGTCAGGCTGAGAAGGATAGTTACCATATGTTTTCACTTCTAGGTCTAATTGGAGAAACCTAACATGGGACCATGGAAAGGGGAAAGGGGGGGTGGAAGAGTAAGGAGAGAGAGTGAGTCAAATCATGAGAGACTCTTGAATACTGAAAAGAAACTGAGGCTGAAGAGGGAGGAGGGAAGGGAAGGGGGGTGATGGTCATGGAGAGGGGCACTTATAGGGAAGAGTACTGAGTGTTATATGGAAACCATCTTGGTCATAGACTATTTAAAAATAAAAAATAAAAATGCAAAAATGAAGATATGAAACAAACTGGATGTCATTATTGGCCAAAAGGATGGAACATGCAGAAGAATGAATAAGTGACAGAGAATATGAAATTATGGAAAATAATGAAGCTGAGAAGAAGAGGAAAAGAAAAATATTGAATTACAATGTAGACTTTGGGAACTCAGTGTCTCCAAAAATAGTAATAACATCCATATCAAAAGGGTCCGAGAAGAAGAAAGAGGGGAAATAGGTTTATTTGATTAAATTATAACTGAAAACTTCCCTAATATGAGGAAAGAAACAGATATCAAAATCCAGGAGGCAAAGAGAACTCCTATCAAAGTCAACAAAAGCCAGTCAACACCAAGACATATTGTAGTAAAATATGCAAAATGCAGAGATAAGGAAAGAATCCTCAGAGCAACAAGGGAAAAGAAATCCCTAACCTACAAGGTAAAACAAACCAGGTTAGCAGCAGATGTCTCCACATAAACCTGGGAGGCCAAAAAGGAGTGGCAAGGTATTTTCAATGTTATTGAATAGGAAAAATATGCAGCCTAGAATATTTTATTCAGTAAGGCTATCATTCAGAATAGAAGGAGAAATAGTTTCTGAAAAAAGGAAATACTAAAGTATGTGACCACTGAACAAGACCTGCAAGAAATATTAAAGGGGCCTCTTTGAGTGGGGAAAAAAAAGACCAAAAGCAGGAAAGACTAGAAAGGAACAGAGAAAATCTCCAGAAACAATGATTTTACAGATAATATAATGGCACTAACTTCATATATATCAACAATCAGTCTGAATGTAAATGGAGTAAATGCTCCAATCAAAATACAAAACCTATCAAAATGGGTTAAAAATAAATAAGACCTGTCTATATGCTGCTTATAAGAGACAGATTTTACACCTAAAAACACCTTCAGATTTAAAGTGAGGGGATGGAAAACCATCTATCCTGGTGATTGATGTGCAAACAAAGCCACAGTAGCCATACTTATATCGAAAAATTAGATATTAAACTGAAGACTGCAACAAGAGATGAAGAAAAGCACTCTATCCTAACAAAGGTGTCTATCCAACAAGAAAATATAACAATTGTAAATACTTATGCCCCAAAATTGATGGCTTCCAAATTTATAAATCAATTAGTAACAAACATAATGAAACTCATTGATAGTAATACAATAATTATAGGGGACATTAACTTCCTACTTACAACAATGGAAAAATCAACAAAGCAGGAAATCAACAAGGAACAATGACTCTGAATGACACACTAGACTAGATGGAATTAACAGATATATTCAGAATATTCCATCCTAAACCAGTAGAATACACATTCTTTTCAAGTGCACATGGAACATTCTCCAGAATAGATCACATACTGGGTCACAAATCAGGCCACAAGTACAAAAATATTGATATCATGCCATTTATATTTTCTGACCACATGTTATGAAACGTGAAGCCAACCACAAGAAAAAATTTGGAAGGACCGCAAATACAAGGAGGCTAAAGAACATTCTACTAAAAAAATAATGGGTTAACTAGGAAATTAAAGAAAATAAATAATACATGTAAGCAATCCTGAAAAAGAAAACGAAAGCAGGAGGCATCACAATTCCAGACTTTAATTTGTATTACAAAGCTGTAATCATCAACACAGTATGGTACTGGTACAAACACAGACACACAGATCAACAGAACAGAATAGAGAACCCAGAAATGGACCCACAACTATAGGGTCAAACCCTCTTCGACAAAACATGAAAGAATATCCAGTGCAAAAAAAAGGCAGCATCTTCAACAAACAGTATTGGGAAAACTGGACAGAAACAAATAGAAGAATGAAGTTGGACCACTTTCTTTCACCATATACAAAACTAAATTCAAAATGGATGAAAGACCTAAATGTGAGACAGAAAACCATCAAAGTCCTAGAAAAGAACATAGACAGAAACCTTTTTGACCTTGACCACAGCAACTTCTTGCTAGACATGTCTCTGGGGGCAAAGGAAACAAAAGCAAAAATGAACTATTGGAACATCGCTAAGATAAAAATCTTCTACACAGTGAAGGAAATAATCAGCAAAACTAAAAGGCAGCCTACACAATGGGAGACAATATTATCAAATGACATATCTGATAAAAAGTCAATATCCAGAATCTGTAATGAACTCACCAAACAACACATCCCCCCCCCAAAAAAATAACCTAGTTAAGAAATGGGCAAAATACCTGAATAGACATTTTCCGAATAAGATTTCCAGATGACTAACAGACACATGAAAAGATGCTCAACATCATACACCAAAAATGAAATATAAATCAAAACTACAATGAAATATCACTTCATACCTGACAGAATTGCTAAAATTAACAACACCAGAAACAACAGATGTTGGTGAGGATGCATAGAATGGGGGACTCTCTTACACTCGTGGTGCAGCCACTCTAGGAAACAGTGTGGAGGTTTCTCAAAAAGTTAAAAATAGAACTACTGTAAAACCCGGTAATTGCACTGCTAGGTATTTACATAAGGATCAAAAAAATACTGATTCGAAGGGACCCATGTACCCCGATATATAGCAGCATTATCAACAATAGTCAGATTATGGGAAGAGTCCAAACATCCATGGACTGATGAATGGATAAAGAAGTTGTGTGTGTGTGTGTGTGTGTGTGTGTGTGTGTGTGTGTGTGTGCGTATATGATATATAACATATATAATATATAACATTATATATATAATATTACTCTGCCATTAAAAATAATGAGGTCTTTCCATGTGTAACAATGTAGATGGGGCTAGAGTATGTTATGCTAAACAAAATAAGTCTGAGAAAGACAAATACCATATAATTTTGCTTCTTTATGGAATTTAAGAAACAAAACGAAAATAATAAAAGGGAAGAAAAAGAGGGAAGCAAATCATAGGAGACTCTTCAAAACAGAGAACAAACTGCCGGTTGATGGATGGGAAGTGGGTGGAGCATGGGCTAAAGGGATGATGAGTATTAAGGAGGGCTCTTGTGTTGAGCACTGGGTGTTAGAAGTGATGAATCGGTAAATTCTATTCCTGAAACCAATATTACACTATTTGTTAACTATATAGAATTCAAATAAAATTTTGAAAATAAATAAATAAATAGAATTTAGGAGTGATTGAAAAAATTTTTAAAAAGGGAACATGCGGTGGGTGGAGCCAAGATGGCAGAGAGGAAGGGAGCTCTGTAAACTCCGTCCGCACCATTTTTCGAACTGAGAAGGATATTATGCTCATCTGCAAGAGCAGAAGGAGAAAATACGAACTCAAGAAGGAATAGAACCTCAAGGATACCTGAGTGAGTGGGGGCGAAAGGGGGAGATCCGAGGAGGGGCCAGCCTGGAATGGGCAGGGGAGGTAAGATCCCCAGCCCAACGTGGCGCAAGTGCATGGCGCCCGGGAGACAAAGGGAAGAGACAGAGTCGGAACGAGCTCATGGAGCTGTCTATGGGGAAGAGGTATAGAATGCTTGGCTGCGCTTGGAGACAGAAACCCACTCCATAGATAACTGCTGGGTAGCGGGGCGCAAGAGAATGAATAGCCTCCAGCCCTAAGCCATCTCGGGGGGGAATCAGAGGCCTCTGTGGCTGTGAGAAGCAGCTGCGCTGGGGAGGCGCGCTCCGCGGCGGGAAGCGGCCCGAGCTGCGACTGCGCCAGGCGCCAGCAATTTGAACTTGGTTTTGGGAACGGGACCACGGACCGCATTTCCACCGCACACCCCGCCCCCTGCACGGACTGCGCGAAACCCGGGTGCCCACAGGGAAAAAATAGGGCGCACACCGACGGGACCCTCAACAAAGAGTCGGTGGCGGGTGGAGGCCGGGGCGCACGTTTAGACTGTAGGAGCTCCCAGCTCATTTCCAGCAGTGCACAGCGTCTTGAGCAAAGCTATCAGAAACTAAGAGAGACTCGGTTTTTTGCTTCTTGTTTTTTTCCTTTCCCCCATTGCAATCGCGATTCTGACTGGGGGTGGGGACTCTGCAATTGAGTCTGTGAAGGTGCACACTTCACCTCCTGCTGCTCATTTCTGCTCATTTAGCCACAGGCAGGGGTGGAGCCTCTGAGAACAGACTCCAAGACTTACCACATCAAACCAAGCCTATCCACCAGAGGGAGCTGCTGCTTGCTTTTTTTTTTTCGGTTTTTTTTTTCGTTTTGATTTTTTTTGGTTGTTTGTTTTTTTATATATAAAATAAACCTTTTTTTTTCTTCACTAGTTTCGTACTTATTTCTTTGTAATTATTACCTTTTTTTCCTTTTTCTTTACTCAATTCCTTTAAATTTTACTCCTTATATTCCTTTCTCCTATCTCCCTTACATTTTCACCTTCTTCCAACCCAGATATATTCTCCTGTATCTCATCCTTACCTCTCCCCTAAACTGGTCATACACTTTTAAGTGGTCTACTGTCCTTTGTTGTCTCCGATCCCCTTTTATTTATATTTTTTTGTCTTTTCTTCTTTCTCTTTTCTTTTTATTTTCTCTTCTTCTCTTCCTTTCATCTCTTTCCCTCCCATTTTCTTTCTTTTCATTCCCCCCTGTAATGTGTTTCTTTGTTTGATTGTCTGTGTGTATGTGTGCTCCTGTTCCTTCGGTGTTTGTCAGTCTGTTTTCCTTCATAGGACTACACCAAGAAACAAGCCAAAGTGTGCAAGAAGGCGAGTCCCAAATATTGCAGAGTAGGGAAATAAAATACTCACAGGCACAACAAGAGAAACTGAGAGATTCATTAAGAGAATATCTCCTGAAACGGCAGGCCCTGGACCGTCAATAAGCCTCCTTTAAC
>NC_043717.1:90657414-90668514 GCF_006229205.1 Suricata suricatta
AGCCAAAACATGGAAGGAGCCTAAATGTCCATCACCTGACGAATGGATCAAGAAGATGTGGTATATATTCACGATGGAGTACTACATGGCAATGAGAGGGAATGACATATGGCCATTTGTAGGAAAGTGGATGGACCTTGAGGGTGTCATGCTGAGTGAAGTAAGCCAGGCAGAGAAGGACAGAAACCATATGTTTGCAGGTCTAGCAGGAAAACAAGAGAGATCTAATGGAGAACCAAGGGGAGAGGAGGAGGGAGAGAGAGTTGGGGAGAGAGAGGGATGCAAAACTTGAGAGACTATTGAATGCTGAGAATAAACTGAGAGTTGAGGGGGATGGGGGGGAAAAGAGTTGGTGGTGATGGTGGAGGGCACTTAAGGGGAAGAGCACTGGGTGTTGTATGGAAAACAATTTGACAATAAAATATTATGGAAAAAATAAAATATAATAAAATAAAAAGGGAACATGCATGGAAATAGATTACCAAAGTGAAAAGGCCTTCCTTGTCAACAATAGCAACCAATGGTAAAAATGATAAGAAGCATAATATACATTCCTCTGTCAGAAATAAAGCAGTTAAGTGGGAAATAAAACGGGTGTCAGAACATATGTACAAATATGAAGAACTGGGTTTAAGTTTAGTGCTCTGGCAGGGAACAAGGGGAGAGGTCCTCTAGCAAACTTCTGTTGGAACATAGTGGGTTTCTGGTTTTGGAGAAAGTCTGGAGGAATAAATTGCCACCAGCACTCCTTCCTATCAAGACCAGGCCTTCAGTAACCTCAGCAGAGCCAACATGGGCTTACATTTCTTAGAAAAACGATATGCCAGGGGATGGGATGGAATGGAGAGGCACAGTGGTGAATTGATCAGGATCAATCACAAGCTATTCTTCCTCTCTTTCCACTAATCTCAAAATTTCTAGGATTTGCCTTAGACTTTCACAAGACTCTAAATCTATTAAGATCTTAGGGGCCCTCTTCAACCATTCAAAAATTTCCATATTGCTTATTGAGCCTTGAAATCCCTTTATAAACATCAAACCCATTTTGGAACAAAAAGCTTAAACTACAAATTCCTATAGGCAAGGAGACACCTTGTGATAGATAAATTTCTCAATCAATACCAGATTCTAAAGAATGGTATCAGCTCCTGTCTTGTTTGGATTAGGGGAGAGGTTGGCTATTCAGTGAAAAGGCAGAGGGATTCTATAGGATGGGGGATGGGTAGGGAGACAAGTTTGCCTCTGAGTGGAAAAATAAAATGGTTCAGAGAGAGGACACATTCCCACCTAGCTATGATGGAAAATATCCTTCAGCTTAAAGCAAAGCCTGAGGTAGGAAGTAATGATGTAAAAAAAAAAAAAAAAAAGCTGTACACCAATGTATTTGTGTCATAACATTAAAAAGCAAATTCTTTCACACAACTTATGAAGGCTTTGTTGTTTTGCCTTTTAATCAACAGCCTTCAAATTATGGGGATTCAAAGTCAAGGGTTTTGTTACTAGAAGTATCCCTGAAAATACAAAAGGAAACTATCACGTTCACCATAGCATTCAGAGTACTACTAAAATGGAAATATCTTGAGTCCTAATAAAGCCTTTCTATGCATATACAAAACTCCCATTGTTTACAGTATAATATGTGCTCTGGAGCAAGGCTTTGAGATCTCTGAAAGCTTTGGATGAATGTGGTGAGCCTGGTATTCATTCTACTCCATTAATGTAATGTTCAAAAAACAAAACATGGTGGGGCACCCGGGTGGCTCAGTGGGTTAAGCATCTGACTTTGGCTCAGGTCATGATCTTGCAGTTTATGAGTTCAAGCCCCAATTCAGGCTCTGTGCTGACAGCTCAGAGCCTGGAGCTTGATTCGGATTCTGCATCTCCCTCTCTCTCTCTCTGTCTCTCACCTGCTCATGCTCTCACTCTCTCTCTCTCTCGCTCGCTCTCTCTCTCTCTCTGTCTCCCCCTCTCTCTGTGTCTCTCTCCAAAATAAATGTTTAAAAAATTAAAACAAAAACCAGAACATTGCCATAAGATTTTAGCATGGGACAGAGTACAGAGAGAATAGAAGCCTAGAAACCAAGAGACTGAAGAAGAGTTGGTCAATACAGTTCTTCCTTATTTTTAAGTACTAATCCTGATTTATGCCAAAAGAGAGAATAGGCAGCGACCTGTTTACAACTGTGCATACCTTTCAGTCATACCTTTCAGGTTTGATCTCATTCCTTAAAGCTGTATTTGATAGGTATACCCCTGAGATGGCACCTGAGTTCAGCAAAATTGTTTATTGCATGAGGGATCATATGCATTTTTGCTCATGCTACTTTAACATGCATTTGGGTGTGTTTCCTGTGCTTACTGGATATTATACCTACCCTTGAGCTTCTTGCCTAATTTGGTGAGGTGTTCTTTGAGGACTAAATACTGCTTTAAAACGAGCTCAGGACTCCAGCTAGGTTTCATAGGCAACATGGTACTGTACCCAGAACTGATAACTGCCTGTTCCACTGAGGTCCCTTTCGATTCCAAGCCTTTTGTTGAAAAGTTACAAGGTAGCTTAAGCAGTGGTTTGTAAAACTATGGGCCAGAACTAGCATTTTAATGGAATGCAGTGGAAAATAATACAATATATTTTGTGGAAAATCTAAGAATATGTCATATAAAGTTAAGCTTTGTTGGGTAAAACTTTTGTTTTCAGTTAGGTGTATGTATATCAGATCACAATATAAAATACATTTCTCACTGTCACAGTTGAAAGTTTGAAAAACACTGGTTAGAATTTAACCATCAAAAGGATGGCATCAAAATTGATACCCCAGCCATTTCCCTCTAAAGTCCTCCCTGACCCAAAAAGAATCAAAATATTAAATTAGAACATTACCTCTCAAAAGACAACAGTACTTAGATCCAAAAACAACAATAGACACATAATGTCAAAGACTATTACTCCTCACATGTTTTTGTACTCCTTTGTTACTACAGCAAACATTTGCCTAGGCACATAATAGATGTCCCTTGTTTCAGAAGTACTTTGATCTCTAGATATGTTTTGCCATATAGAAAATGGAAATAACAATAGCGTCTATCTCAAAGAATTGTGAGAAATATATCTGACAATGTGATGATGATGATGATGATGATGATGATACATTTATTGAGTTTCTGCTGAGCATTAAGCACTAAAGTTACATGGGAATAAAGTAGGCACAGTTACATGTACATAATAAGCAGTCATAAACACAAGGCTCTTCCTCTAAAATCCTTTCCAAACTCAATAGTCGATGACACCTAGAAATCCAAATCAATGGGGAATGCAAGCCTACCATTCTAAGGGGTCTGAGCTCATATTAGGCACCCAATTGCTTGGTGGAATTGAAAGCTATTACAGTGAACAATGAGACATCAGGGACAGAAAACAACCTTGGTCAGGGTAGTGCAGGAGAGACCATAATAAAAGAAATTTAATTGTGGTAGTAGTAGCTGTAGGATGAATTTATTAAGTCTGTCTGTCTAGAGTAGCAATGTGACCAAATCACTATCCTGATGATTGTAAAATTTCAACAGTTTCCCACTGCCTCTGAAAGAAAACTCAAAAGAGAGACCTTAACATATCACACAAGGCGTTCGTTAGTTGTTATGGCTCCTGCCTGCATCTCTAGCTTCATCCCAGCCTGAGAGTATAGGTACTCTCATTCAGGTATCCTATAGTCCAGACACATCATGCCATGGCCATTTCACCAACTGACATGAATGTTCATGATTTTGTTCATGTTGATATCTTTATCAAAAATGCCTTTCTCAACTTCTGTTCAGTGAACTCAAAATATTTCTTCAAGACCCAGCTGTAAGATCATGTTCTCAAAAGAGTGTTTACTGGCATCATCACTTCCAAGAGCCTGCACACTTACATTCTATGTTCCTATAGCACTTTAGCCATACCTCTATTAAAGCTATTATCGAGTGTTACAATTGTTTATTTCCATGTCTGTATTTCCCACTAGATTAAGCTTTATTAGAATAAGGATAATATCTGGCTTAAGCATCATCACCTCCTCAACAATATATCTGGCTTTGAGTAGGTTTTTCATGAATGTCTGTTATATGAATAGGCATGGGGAATTGTGGCAATAAATAAAAAGAACCTACTGCTGCTTGTTTATATTGTCTCCTCCATTGTAAATCCATGAGAGCAGGCACTATGTTTGTCTTATTTATCACTGTATGCCCAGCACCTAGCACAGTACCTGAAACACAGGAGGTGCTCTGAATTATGTAAGGAATAAATAACCTAAAGCAAGATTTCTCAGCCTCAGCATTATTGATATCTGGAGATGGATAATTCTTTTTTATGGAGTATCTGTCATATGCATTATATAATGTTTAGTAGCATTTCTCATCTCTACTCAGTAGATATCAGTAATCACAACCCCCTACCCAGTTTTGACAAACAAAATATCTCCAGACATAATCAAATGCCCCCAGGGGAACAAAACTGCCTTTGTCTGAGACCACTGAACTGAATTGGAGAAGGTAATGTTTGAAGACAGCAAAGATAAATTCTACCTGCTTCTCAGAAAGTGGAACTTTTAAACATGTAAATTAGCACATCTCTCCCCTCCCCTAAATACCAGCAGTGCATAGGAGAAGACAGAGGGAGGTAAGAAAACAAACCTGAAATCATACAGTTTTCCTAGGAGCTAGGCATACATGTTTATATTCTTTCTTCTCTCTTTTCATCCAGCTATAACCTTCATTGACCAGGAAAGAGTCTCTTCAGACTTCACTCCATATTGTACTTTCCTGGCTATAAAGACAATTCTGTGCTGGCTGTGAATATTAGTTTTTATTATCTAGGTAGCTGCCTAGCCTGTATTCAGTTCTCCATAGGACATTTGATTAGTTTTCTGTTCGGTGAGCACCTCCTGCATTCATTAAGAAATGACTCGTTGGAGGTACCAACTCTTCTTTAGGTGAAAAACAATGAATTATCACAAGATTTTCCTCCCTTGTTTTACTAAGCCCCTAATTCCTGTGGCTTTAATTCAGGTTCTTCTATGTTTCTCGTTCCTGAGCTTTATAATCTTGAGATATAAACCTTCAAAGGACACTCAGATCTTCACTTTATATTAAATTTCCTCCCCCTTTCAAATATGATATTTGGTGAGTAAATGAATAAATGACTGAATTATGGACAAAGAGTCATATGATCAAAGATCAATCAAAATAGAAGGAAAGCTTTAATGATTTCAAGAAGAAAGAAAAAAACCCCAAGCAGAGATATGATTCACTCAATATGATAGCCAGTGAGTGGTAGAGCAGGTTTTCCTGCTAATACTTTTTCTACTGAATTGGCTTCATAGTATAGATAGAAAATGGAACATAGGTACCCCTACATAGAATCAGTGAGAGTTACCTGCTAAGAGCAGGCTTATCGTTGTTATAAGCTGAACAGGCAGGATTTCCATGCCTGGCAGTCCTCTGTACATGGCAGGTGCTTGCTCAATGTTTGTAGAATAAATAGTTGAGTGAGATAAAATGTAGTTGTGGTGTTAAGGGCTTTGCTAAAAACTTCATGTTGGTTTTTGCACTCCTGTAATTCAGCCTGTCTCCTGCCTGAAGGCAATTCAGTCTAAAGTAATATCACATCAGAAGTACTCATCTTATCAAGAAGTAGTATCTGAAATTCATCTGACAACCAGAAGCCTGGTCTCTGGGGTATTTGGAGTGAGCTTCAGCCATATCCTGACAGCTTGGGCACAATTAATAATAGTAGTCCCATGCCTTACATTATGTTTAAGTTGCATTTCTCCTTTAAGACTCTTGTCATAACCGTAGGCGACTTGGCTGGAGCCCTTATTGACTTCTACCTCTTCTCATCACTCTCCCATTAAAGATAGACCCCATCTTCCATGGTTCCAATGACTTTCTTGGGTAGTATTCTAACATAGATTGATACCTAATAAATGACCACAACCATGAGATTCCTGCTGTTTTTCTTCACTCATCAGCTTCTCCTCATCCTCCATTTAGATACTGATGCTACTCCCTAGATGAGACTTGACATATTGCTAGTTTCCTTCCCTTCCCCCACCTGACTATGCAACTGAAACCTCAACATGCTTTACAGACAGGCCTGCTCATTGATCTACAATGCCTTGGTTCTAGAATATTGCATCAAATATAAACAAGATCCAAATCTATGGGTAAATCATAGGATCTTCAGAAAATCTTTGAAATAAACATATTAAAAGGGGAAAGAGCTGTATATTAAGTTAGTATTTCCCAAAGAATCTAAGAATAGATGAGCATCTCTAAAGCCTAAGCCCTAAAAAATGAGAACCTCCAGAGAATGGAAGTTCTGATACATATGAAAACAAGAAAGAAGTGACACAGACTGAGTAGGAGAAGCTGTGGAGGAAGACAAGAGTTAGAAAGGCATCCATCATGGGAAGCCACAGGCAATTACTGAGACAAAATTGAAAAGATGGTTCTTTGAGTTATGGGCACAAGAAGATCAGATTTTGTAAATGGCCTAGGGACATAAATTTTATGTCTTCACAATCTATTAGGAAGTTAATCCTATCCCTGGTAAAGAGGGTTTACACTTGGTAATGATTAGATTACAGAGCATAAGTCCGAGGCAGGATTTGCCTGTGGTCCTACATTGGAATCTATGTCTATGGCCTGCCTCTGTGCCTTTCTCTCCCTTTTACTAGCATGTTTTCTGTCTTCCTTCATCTCTCCTCTAGCACTCATAATTATCAGGCTTAAGATTATGGCTTAAAAAACCCTGAAGACATTTAATCTGCTTTAAGTGTAGCCATTCCATTCTTGGGGGCCATTGTGTCCATTGTCTAGCATATATACTTTAAAATTTTTTTATGTTTCTATTTATTTTTGAGAGACAGAGAGAGACAGCACAAGCAGGGGAGGGTCAGAGAGAGGGAGATACAGAATCTGAAACAGGCTCCAGGCTCTGAGCTAGCTGTCAGGACAAAGCCCGATGCGGGGCTCGAACCCATGAACCATGAGATCATGACCTGAGCCAAAGCTGGAGCTTAACTGACTCAGCCACCCAGGCGCTCCTAGCATATATACTTTTAAAGGAAATAAAGCCCACAACAAAAACATATCTGTAAGTAACATACAGAGGCCCATACTGATTCAGTGAGTAAGCAAATTTATTACATCACTCTTGATAGATAGCCTCATTAAGTGTTCATAAAGAATCTGCATTAATAAAGTCACTACCTTCTATGAAGGGGAAATGGTGGTCATGATGGCACCCACTAACATAACATACCCACTAAATAAAACACTGTGATAAGTCCCATATTTAAGAGGGAGAGGAGTAATGATGTAGGTGACCTGTTTTGAAAAAAGCACAGAGCCAGAAATCAAGCAGGCAGCCATGAAATCATTTCCCCATGGCTGACATTCAGTTCTGTTCATACCATGTCTGGCAGCGTTTGCTACCTGGTTGTCTCACTTCTAAAACCTTGTCTTGAAGCTAACAGACCAAGACTAAATCATATGTGGTTAAAGATTTAGGCTTTGCTAAGTTTTTACTCTAAGTGCAGATGCTCAGTGGCTTCGTGTTTCAGGTACTTAAAGCCCCACACTATTTTGCCACATTAGAGTTATTAAGAACATTAATGTCTACAGTCTAGACTTTTCCCTCATACCCATCAAACCATTTCTGTCTTGTGTCCCAGATTTCTGCTAATGTTATGCTTATAAAATTGGTATTATCAACATTTTTCAGGTGGCAGAGCATCTGAAAGTCACAGCTCTCCTCATGAAATACTCTGGAATGATAATGCATTAAACCTAAATGTCATATTTGGTACAAAATGTAATACATGCTTAACCAAACAACTACAACATTTTCTGCATATGCTGAATGTATATCTCAGCTACAGGACGGTTTTAAGACAATCCTATAAATGGGAGAAGTACCCTAGTACTTCTATACCCTAGAGTAATGACAATTGACTAAAAGATAAAGATCCTCAGGAGACAATATCCCTTCCTCTGGTACTCATTCCACTTATGCTTCAGCTAAGAAATCTGTTCTTCCTTCTGTATGGGCAAAAGACGAGAGGCTAACCTTTTGAATATTCTTTCTCTGGTACATAATGACTTAGGACTGGATCAAGTCATTATTTGGGGAGATAAAACAAACTGGCTGCTTAGCAATGGGTAAAAACCATACGAATATACAGAGGATAACAGAATACATTTTGTGGAGTAGGAGCAGATATGGCCAGAGTCAGAGATGCCTTAAAAAATTAGACCCTGAAGTCCATGCTGTGCAAGGGATTCAGAGTCTGTGGATCATTACAGTATCAAAGCCAGTTGGGAATAAAAAAAAAAACCTAAAAAACTAAAATGAGGGAGACATTGGAGAAAATGGCTATAAGGGAGAGCTGTTTACTTTGTGTTGTGTGTGTATGTATTCATTTTATAAAGAGCAAAACAAGAGAAGTGGAGAGAAAGTGCTATTCATCCAAAGCACAAGTAGTGGCTAACATTTACAAGGTAGAAGACCAATTAAATAAATCTAAATGCAAACTTGCATATCTATATTTCAGATGGAATATGACTTATAGCTATATGTCCTTGGGAAAGTTATTTAACCACTCAGCTTCCTTATCTGTAAATGGGGATTATAGTTATAACTAATGTCTAGGACAGTTATGAGGATTAAATAGGACAATGCACATAAAGCATTCAGCACAGTCTAGTACATCATAGACACTCAATATAAAAATGGCTATTATCAGTATATTTGTAAACAGTGACTCTAAAGAGGATGATAAACTATGACTATAAGTCTTAGTATAAAAATCATTTGTCTAGCCTAAGAAACCAATAATACCATCTCAAATGTATCTTTGAGGGATCAAGTGTATTTTCATTTACTCACGGGCAATTATGGATTTAAAATCATATGATCCTGTAGATAGATGCAGAAAAAGCATTTGACAAAATACAACATCTCTTCTTAATAAAAACCCTCGAGAAAGTTGGGATAGAAGGAATTTACTTAAACATCATAAAAGCCATTTACGAAAAGCCCACAGCCAATGTTATCCTCAATGGGGAAAAACTGAGAGCTTTCCCCCTGAAATCAGGGACAAGACAGGGATGTCCACTCTCACCACTGTTGTTTAACATAGTGTTGGAAGTCCTAGCATCAGCAATCAGACAACAAAAGGAAACAAAAGGCATCAGAACTGGCAAAGAAGAAGTCAAACTTTCCCTTTTCGCAGACGACATGATACTCTACTTGGAAAACCCGATCGACTCCACCAGAAGCCTTCTAGAACTGATCAATGAATTCGGTAAAGTTGCAGAGTACAAAGTCAATGTACAGAAATCAGTTCCATTCTTATACACCAAAAATGAAGCAACAGATAGAGAAGGCAAGAAACAGATCACATTCACGATTGCACGAAAAAACATAAAATATCTAGGAATAAACCTAACCAAAGATGTAAAAGACCTGTATGCTGAAAACAATAGAAGACTTATGAAGGAAATTGAAGAAGACAAAAAGAAATGGAAAAACATTCCGTGCTCATGGATTGGAAGAATAAACATTGTTAAATGTCATTATTACCCAAAGCAATCTACACATTCAATGCAATCCCCATCAAAGTTGCACCAGCATTCTTCTCAAAGCTAGAACAAACTATCTTAAAATTCATATGGAACCACAAAAAACCCCGAATAGCCAACGTAATATTGAAGAAGAAAACCAAAACGGGAGGCATCACAATTCCAGAATTTAGCCTCTACGACAAAGTGGTCATCATGAAGACAGTATGGTACTATCACAAAAACAGACACATGGACCAATGGAATAGAATAGAGAACCCAGAACTGGACCCACAAGTGCATGGCCAATTAATCTTTGACAAAGTAGGAAAGAGTGTCCAATGGAACAAAGACAGCCTCTTCAACAGGTGGTGTTGGGAGAGCTGGACAGCAACATGTAGAAAAATGAAATTAGACCACTTTCTGACACCATTCACAAAAATAAACTCAAAATGGATAATGGATCTGAATGTGAGACAGAAAACCATAAAAACACTTGAGGAAAAAACAGGAAATAGTCTCCTAGACCTCAATCGCAGCAATTTCTTCCTCGACACATCCCCAGAGGCAAAGGAATCAAGTACAAAAATGAACTACTGGGACCTCATCAAGATAAAAAGCTTCTGCAAGGCAAAGGAAACAGGCAACCGACAGAATGGGAAGATAGTGGCCAATGGCATATCAGATAAAGGGCTCATATCCAAAATATACAAGGAGCTCACTAAACTCCATACACGAAAAATGAATGATCCAGTGAAGAAATGGGCAGAAGACCTGAATAGACACTTCTCCAAAGAGGACATCCAGATGGCCAATAGGCACATGAAACGATGCTCAGCATCACTCGTCATTAGGGAAATACAAATCAAAACCACACTGAGATACCACCTCATACCGGTCAGAGTCGCTAAAATGAACAAATCAAGAGACTATAGATGCTGGCGAGGATGTGGAGAAAGAGGCACACTCCTACACTGTTGGTGGGAATGTAAACTGGTGCAGCCACGTTGGAAAACAGTGTGGAGGCTCCTCAAAAACTATTGATAGAACTGCCCTATGACCCAGCAATAACACTGCTAGCATTTACTCAGGGGATACAGAAGTGCTGATGCATAGGAGCACATGTACCCCAATGTTCATAGCGGCACTTTCTACAATAGCCAAATCATGGAAAGAGCCTAAATGTCCATCACCTGATGAGAGGATCAAGAAGATGTGGTTTATATATACAATGGAGTATTACATGGCAATGAGAAAGAATGAAATCTGGCCATTTGTAGCAAAGTGGATGGACCTCGAGGGTGTCATGCTAAGCGAAATAAGTCAGGCAGAGAAGGATAGATACCATATGTTTGCATTCATAGGTCTAACAGGAGAGACCTGGCAGGGGACCATGGGGAAAGGAAGGGGGAAAGAGAGCGGGGGAGAGTGAGGAACACAGATCAAGGGAGACTACTGAATACTGAAAACGAACCATGGACTGAAGAGGGAGGGGGA
>NC_043717.1:90668614-90671872 GCF_006229205.1 Suricata suricatta
ATCTCCCTCTATTCCTTAGCATAACACACTACCTGAAACCCTGGCTCCCCCCCCAAAAAAAAACCTGACTCAAAACTCAATCTAATTGTCTACTTAGAATCAGGAGGTGGACTTTTAAAAATGGAGAAAGAGAGGCATCTGTGTGGTTCAGTAGGCTGGGAATCTGACTTCAACCAGGTCATGATCTCGTGGTTCATGAATTTGAACCTTACATCAGGCTCTGTGCTACAGCTCAGAGCCTGGAGTCTGCTTCTGATTCTGTGCCTCCTCCTCTCTCTGCCCCTCCCCAACTCATGCTCTCTCTCTCTCTCTCTCTCTCTCTCTCTCTCTCTCTCTCTCTCTCTCTCTCTCAAAAAATAAACAAACATTTTGAAAACTTTAAAAATGGAGAAAAAAATCTTACTTGACCAAATTCAAGCATTTAGGATTCATTTGTTGAATTAAAGGTACTCAAATTGTGTACAAAGACACAATTCCAGCAAACTCCAAAGTCTAAAAGAAAGGCTATTAAAAGTCTAAATTAGGAAAAAGCTGAACTAACTTGGAAATCTCTGAAGTGCCAAAAGTGTTGTTGAGAAGCAGCAGTACTAAGTGCCTGTTAAAAAATCAGAAATCAGACAGTGAACCATGTGGAGGACAAGGTTAAATACCATCAAAGAGAAAGATTGAAAGAAGGTCAATAATTGCCTGGACAGGAAAAGAAGATGAATAGAATTTTTTTTTCCTGGCTCACACCACCACAGACCTCTGCCAGATGGAAAGGTATTGATGGAATTTGAAGTGACCAGGAAAAATGCAGAAGGTGTCCCCTCAGCTTTATAACTTGAACCATAAAATATAAAAGAAACTGGTAGAGAGCAGGAAATACTTCCCTTAGCACCCCAAGTCTGAGCATAGCCAATTGAAAATATACAGATCCTATACACAAGAAATGTTTGATGTACGTGGAACTGATATTTAACATGAAATTTTCAATCATCATAAAAAGGGTTGTTAATACATAGGGGATAGGAGTTGAATTTAATTAAATGTGCTGGATAAATGACATTTAAACCCAAAACCAGTGTTTACTAAAAATCTTTCAGAATTCATTTGTCAGTTTTCTGTAGGTGTTTGCCTACTCCCTTTTGGACACTGTGCTAGGTGTCACAATTACCACAAACATTAAGTTACTGCTCCTGCCTTCAATGAATTCACAATCTCTTAGGTGAACTATTAAAACCCATTATACTTACTGAAAGCAAAGGGCTAATGGAGTTATAAGTAACAACAGCTAACATGTATTAGGTGCTTAATATATGTTGAGTTTAAGTGGATTCACACATTAACTCATCTAATCTCCCTAGTACTTCTAGCACATAGATGTAACTAGTATCTTCATTTTACAGGAGAAGAAACTAAAGCACAGAGTAGTAACAAAGTGCCCCAAGTTCACACAGTAAGTGGTAGAACTGGGAACTGAACACAGTCTGATCCCAAGTCACAGGCTTTTCAGTTTGATACTCTGCTGCCCTCCAGCAGGAGAATTTTCTTTGATTCAGAGAAAGTGGAAATTCATTTGCTCTAGGAGTTCAGGGACAGGTGATCTAGAGACATGTGAAAGGTTGCTGAGTAACATTCAGAGCAGCAACCATGATCAGGAGGCTCTTAAACTGCCCAAAACCCATTCTGTTATGCTCAAGTTCAGCCTTTGTTTCAAGCCTGCCTTCTTTTGACTAATTTTGGGCATGGTCCTTCCTTCCCCACCTTTGAGCATTCTCCCAGGCCATGTCCAATATCTAAACCTTAGATTCTAAAGTAACCTTCCTTCTTTTATTTAAAAAATTATTTCTCTGGTTTTGCATTGGAATCCAAAATTATCCTTCATAACTATGCAATATGGCCAAAAGAGTTTCATCAAAGTCAAAAGAAGGGATAAAATGGATCCAGGTCTGTATAAAAATACCTAACATAATTTCAGTATCTTCATAGAAACTAAATCTCTGATCTACCAGGACAAATCTTTAAATTGTGATGCCACTTCACAACATGTTTTTATAAGTCATGTTATAATTATTCAGTCCCATTGTGCTAAATTAGGATTGAGATCTTGAATCTCTTTCTGTGAATGCTTATTCTCAATCTTTGTTCCCCCATGAACACTCATTATATAGTACTTACTATGTTGCCCTTTCTTTGTGAAAGGATATTTTATAAAAGTCAGGGTTTTCTAGCAGCCACAAATAGCAACCACCAATGCTATGGGAACAATTTTATAGAAACCACACTGCTAATTAACAGGATGCTCACAAAACAGGAGAGTCCTAAAATAATAAAATAGAACATTGGCTTCTAAACTAAGAAACACTAGGGAGGGGTGGGGGAAGGAAGAGATTTCTTATACGATGCCTGTTCCTCTCATTGCATTATCTCAGAAAGAGTTTATTACTTCTATTTTGGAAATTTTTAAATGTCTAAAAATCTCTGGGGGCACCTGGGTGGCTCAGTCGGTTAAGCCTTCGACTTCAGCTCAGGACAGATCTCACATTCATGGGTTCAAGCCCCGTGTCAGGCTCTGTGCTGACAGCTAGCTCAGAGCCTGGAGCCTGTTTCAGATTCTGTGTCTCCTTCTCTCTCTGACCCTCCCCATCTCATGCTCTGTCTCTTCTGTATCAAAAATAAATAAAAACATTTAAAAAATAAAAATAAATAAATAAAAATCTCTGGCTATAAGGTAGCTGCCACTACTATCTTCTGGATTTCTTCTATGAGAGAGATTAACATGGACCTCTAGTGGCTAAACTTCAAGGATCTATAAACCCCAGAAGTTGTGAGGAAAATTCTATAGGTCATAGTGTGGGGAATAGTTTTCAGGGCTGAATTTTCTTAGCTTTTCAAAGTGGTCCTGCCCCAAACCACTGCTCTGAGAAGGGTTGTGAAGTCTAATTAGAGAACATTTCCCATTTTTCAAAAAAATTTTTAATAGTTTATTGTCAAATTGGTTTCCATATAACACCCAGTGCTTCTCCCCACAAGTGCCCCCCACCATGACCATCACCCCCTCCCTCCTTCCCCCTCCCCCTTCAGTCCATGGTTCATTTTCAGTATTCAGTAGTCTCCCTTGATCTGTGTCCCTCACTCTCCCCTATTCTCTTTCCCCCTTCCTCTCCCCATGGTCCCCTGCCAGGTCTCTCCTGTTAGACCTATGAATGCAAACATATGGTATCTATCCTTCTCTGCCTGACTTATTTTGCTTAGCATGACACCCTCAAGGTCCAT
>NC_043717.1:90671972-90683885 GCF_006229205.1 Suricata suricatta
TATATATATATATCACATCTTCTTGATCCACTCATCAGTTGATGGACATTTAGGCTCTTTCCATGATTTGGCTATTGTAGAAAGTGCCGCTATGAACATTGGGGTACATGTGCTCCTATGCATCAGCACTTCTGTATCCCCTGGGTAAATCTCTAGCAGTGCTATTGCTGGGTCATAGGGGAGATTTCCTACATAATATTTGAAACCACATCCAACCTAGCAATCCAAATTTCTTCTGTTGACATCATTACTACTTACATTTGCTGGAATAAATTTCAGTCACATTAAACATGGAAAGCTTTGGTATAATTTATTTCATTGCAGTAGAATTTAATTTCTGGTGTTTCAGTCATTGTGGCCAACTAGGAAAAACTACCAACAAGCCATAATTTTATTTAAAATACTATAGAGCGGCACCTGGTGGCTCAATTGGTTAACCATCCTACTCATTATTTCACCTCAGGTCATGATCTCATGGTTCATGGGTTTGAGCCCCACATCAAGCTCCAGTGTAAAGCCTACTTGGGCAAAGCCTACTTGGGATTCTCTCTCTCTCTCTCTCTCTCTCTCTCTCTCTCTCTCTCTCTCTCTCTCTGTGTGTGTGTGTGTCTATTCCCCTTTCCGCACTTATGTGGGCTCTGTCTCTCAAAATAAATAAATAAATAAACTTTAAAAAATAAAAATAAAGTAAAAAATATAGAAAAATGGAATTCCTGGAATAAATAATGGGTCCAATGTACTACTATTCTCTTTGACTGAAGTCTTCATTCTTGCATGGCTTTCACACATACTTTTGGGCTCTATCCTAGAATCTGCTAAAGGACACTCAAGGAAAAGGTCAACTCAAGATATTTGAAAAGATTAAGAAAAGTGAGAATTTGTTTACATGGCATTATTTGTACTACACTGTATATTCACTGCCACGACAGCAGAAAATAGTTGAATTAATCCTCACAAAGCAAATTAGGACAATATTGTGCAAGGTCATGTTTGTGGATTATCAGATTTCCATCTATCAATCTTGAGCTATTTCACTGCAAATAGTCAAAACCTAATTTGATATTCTACATAAAACTGTGGCAAAGCCAATTGTGTTTGTCAGAATTCTCATTTGTCAGAATTTCATTCTTCTTGACACCACCACCACCAACAACAAAGAAATTGAAACAGTTACATGATATAATGCTTATAACTGTGTTTTACCAAATGGCTTTCTTTTTAGGTACAATACTTTCTGGTTAATTCATATGTAAAGAAGTGCTGAGGGGAAAATACAACAGCTTAGTGAGCTAGGGAAGGACTGTATTCAGTTTTCCCTGGAAATATGGTTGTCACCAGTTTTATCTCAGAAGGATGGCATATCATCAGTTTACACACTGATTTCAGCCACTACTCCAGAAGAGAATCAAATCCATTGTAGCTGATTACAATAGAAATTCAGATCATAGAATTGCTTTCTGATGAAACTGACCAGGCTGTCAGCAACCAGTGTCAAGCATCCACTGTGTTTAGAGCATTAGGCCAAAAGAATAATACAGATAGGTCCTCTTGTTAGGGTATGGTCACTGACATTGACAATTGACTAAATTCCACATGAGTGAGAGCAGGCCACATGATTTAAGTCATCCTTTCTTTTCTTGTCTAAGGGTAGTGCTTGTTATTATTTTCCTTCAACTCAAACCCTCCCATGAGTTTTCCAAGCCTGCTTATTTAAACATCATTATTTCTTTCACATTAGAAATAACAGCAATCTAATAAGATGGGTGTGATGTTCTCACATGCAGGCAACTGGAGCATCTGTCATTTGGACTCTGAATGGAGTGTGGGACCCAAGAAGTAGAAAGAGACTAGAAAGATAACTCATCTATTTGTGCAAGACATTGTGGTGGAGCTCATTGCGATTCACCTGATTTTTCAGTTTTCTACCCCCTTCGAATGCAATTCCCTCTCCTATCCTCCCAGAATCAACATGATCAGCCCTGCTTCTGAGATTGGAAAGTCAGAATGCCCTCTCATCATGTCAGGGAGTTATCTCCAACTCTTCCCCATTATACACAGCTTGGGCAGGGACAAAGAGAAGGGCACTTATTTTTACTATCCTCTCTCTCCATTTCAGCAATTTCAGAAAATGCTTCGGAAACAGGCCAGGATTTGCATAGTTCTCTGGAGAGTTGTTTAAGTCAGGACAGACTGAGAAGGAAAAAAGTATAGGGAACTAAGTTTACCTAAAAATAATCAAATAAATATACAATTATTTTCTATTTTATGTTATTTCCCAAACATGATACGAATGAACAGTTTTCTACAAAATTTGAAGCATGTTAAGAAAATGAATGCACAGTTGACAGTATAACACAATAATATTAACTAGCCTGGAGACCAGATTCTCAACCACTGCTAACTCAGAGAAAAGTGTTACAAAAGTGCTGTTTCAATGCTTTTATGATTTCATTTTTCTCATATACTAAACGAGGTAGTCCTTTCTCATTATTTCACAAGGATGCTGTGAATATATGTCTAAGTTCATTGTATACAGTACCATTATTACAAATACTGACCTTCAACAAATAAAAGGAGAAGAAGGGGTGATGTTCCCTTTCTTTAAATTATCTTTAATTCATTCAGTAAACATGTATTAAATGCCTACTGTACAGGCACTTCACATAGCAATAGCACATAAGTTCCCCAACCTCAAGGAGCTTGCGATTTCTAAGAAGGTAAGACAGGAGAAAATAAATACACCCTAGTGTGGGATAAATTTCTCTTGAGAATGGCACAAAATGGTTTCAAAATTCAAAAGGCATTTACATCTTCTCTGTTTGAGGTAATTACAATGGACACAGCTACCTTTATTGAGCAGTGACTATATGCCAAGCATGTGGTAGGTCTTTTATGCATTAGTGTAATTCCACCTCACAAAAATAATAGTACCTACTTCAAAGGGCTGACACCATCTTCCAGGTTAGAAAACTGAGGCTCTGAGAAATCATGTAACTTGCCCAAGGTCACAGAACATAAGAGATAACTCATCCACATTAGAGCTATGGAGTTATTAGAGAGTTATTAGGATTTAATCATGGCCTATATGACTCCAAAGTTCATACATGATGAAATTCCATTTGGGCTGCACCCTAAAGGATAGGAAGGTAATTATTAGGTGGGGATGAAGAAGATGCTTCCATAAACAAAGAAGATTTTGAATAAAACCACAGAAAGAAGAAAAGGCAAGATATATTGTAAAAAGGGTGAAAAAATTTTTTTACTAAATCCAGTAGGGGATCAATGGAACAGAGATGTTCTGGGAAAGATTGTGGTAGCCTTGAATGCCAGTTTGTGTTCAGTTGGAAGCTGGGGGCCACCAAAGCTTCTGAGTTGGGAGATGAAGTGATCAACAGCAGTAGTTTAGGCATTCATCTGGGGAGGTGACAGGATGCATTGAGGTAACAGAGGCAGGAGACAGAGAGATCAGTTAGTAGATTCTAAAGCTTACAAAGAGATAATTGAGGGTATGAAGTGATTTACATCTTCTCTGTTTGTTCCCTCCTACTGAGAGGAGGAAATACACACACTGTCAAATAACAGTCAACAGACTTGGTGACTAGAGAAAATAACAAAATTAAAATACTCCTGAAAGGTGCCTGAGTGACTCAGTCAGTTAAACTTCTGACTCTCTATTTGGGCTCAGGTCATGGTCTCACTGTTCATGAGATTGAACCCTGCATCAGGCTCTGTGCTGACAGGGTGAAGCCTGCTTGAGATTCTCCCTCTTCCTCTTTCTCTGCCTCTCTCCCACTTTCTCTGCCCTTTCCCCACTTGTGTGTGCATATGTGATGTTTCTCCCTCTCTCTCAAAATAAATAAACAAATATTTTAAAAGATAAACTTGAAAAACTGCTAGATTAATAAGAAAACCATGAAGAGGAGCTAGTTTGGGGGAGATGATAATTAGTTTGTTTTCCAATAAGTTTGGATTGGATCTACCTAGCATAATTAAGAAATCCAAAGCAGCAAATACATTTATACTAGCTGTTGGATCAGACTATTGTGGATCACATATGAAAGTTAGATATCACAGCCAATGTTCTTCAAAGCTTTGACCAAAGTAGCCATATTTCAGGAGGTGATACCTAAGTGGGAAGTGGGTCATTTTCCCACAAATCCACATTCAGTCAGTCTACTGCATAGCCATTTCAAGAAATGCCTGTACCGAAAATCTTTAAAATGGGATGCCTAGCTCACAAAAACATTCCCTTTTGTAAGCCTGGTAATAATGAGTCATAATTTCCAACTTTTTCTTTGTCAGGATACAATCTACTGTTGGCTGGTGGTCATCTTTGCAACAGTATCTTTCTGAATGAGTTATATGGCTTCCTGGCATTGTGGCTGTTACTGAGCATTCTTTAATCTCACCTAAAATATAAAATAATAACAAACCCCCTTATAGAGTTTGTATAGTACATTATAGTTCACAAACCATATCCACGCATATACTGTCTCACTTGATGTTCACAGCAGCCTTATTAATGCATATATTATTATCCTTATTTTACCAATATAGAAATCAAGGCTCAGAAAGTTTTCTAATTCCCTCAAGGTCACAATATTTAATAATTTACAGAGAAGAGACTTGAACCCAAGTTCTCTGATCTACTGTTCTTTCTCTGCCACAAATCATCCTTCATGTGTAACTAAATGTAATTACTTTTTGTCAAAAGAATGACTTTTAACCACGACCACAATTCCTGGAAGCTACTGCAAAATCAATAGAACTCTAGTTTATCCTCAATGAAGCTAACTACAATGGTTCATTTGAACTATCCTTAGTGTGTCATTAAAATAAAGGATTGATTCTGAACAGGCATTAGGAAACACTAATTACTAGCGATTTATTATCAACTCTTTCATAATTCAATACCAATATTAGCTGCTATTTATTCACTCATCCATTGGAGAAACATTGAGTGAGCACCTACTAGGTCCATGCGCTGTGCTAGATGCTGGGGATAATATGGTACCTATTGTTAGGTCGAGGGAACACTGAATTAGGAGTCAGGAACTATGACCTCTAGTCTGGCTTAATCTCTAATAACCTATGTCTCCTTGGGCAAGACATTAAATGTCATCTGAACTTCATTTACTTACATGAGTATGTACAATTCAAATAAGAAAATGTGTATGAAATAATTTTGAAAACTAACACCTGGAAAAATGTGAGATTAGATAAGGAAAAAAGAGGACCACAACTTTACAGACTAAGACAAATAGGGATAGGGTGCCAATCTAATTAATTAGCAATTTAAACAATACAGTATTTTTCCATAATATTTTATTGTCAAATTGTTTTCCATACAACACCCAGTGCTCTTCCCCTTAAGTGCCCTCCACCACCACCACCACCTCTATTCCCTCCTCCCCCTTCCCCTTCAACTCTCAGTTCATTTTCAGCATTCAATAGTCTCTCAAATTTTACATCCCTCTCTCTCCCCAACTCTCTCTCCCTCCTCCGCTCCCCCTGGTCCGCCATTAGGTCTCTCTTGTTTTCCTGTTAGACCTATGAGTGCAGACATATGGTATCGGTCCTTCTTTGCCTGGCTTACTTCACTCAGCATGACACCCTCAAGGTCCACCCACTTTCCTACAAAGGGCCATATGTCATTCCCTCTCATTGCCATGTAGTACTCCATCGTGTATATATACCACATCTTCTTGATCCATTCGTCAGGTGATGGACATTTAGGCTCTTTCCATGTTTTGGCTATTGCTGACATTGCTGCTATGAACATTGGGGTACATGTGCTCCTATGCATCAGCATTTCTGTCTCTCTTGGGTAAATCCCCAGGAATGCTATTGCTGGGTCATAAGGGAGTTCTATGGATAGTTTTTTGAGGAAACTCCACACTGTTTTCCAGAGTGGCTGCACCATTTTACATTCCCACCAACAAACAATACAGTTTTTAAAATAACTTATATCTCATTATTGTTGGGTACACACAGTAACAACAGTAGTATATGCCTGTATTCTAACACTGGCTATATACTCACACCTACACCCACACACAATGAATTAAGTCAGAAAAGATATATACAATTTCGTACTAGTGCTTTAAAAATAACTTCTTAAAAAATAAAATAAAAATAACTTCTTCAGGTGATGGACATTTAGGCTCTTTCCATGATTTGGCTATTATAGAAAGTGCCGCTATGAACATTGGGGTACATGGATGAATGGATGAAGAAGATGTGGTATATATATACAATGGAGTACTATATGGCAATAAGGAAAAATGAAATATGGCCATTTGTAGCAAAGTGGATGGACCTCGAGGGTGTCATATTAAGTGTAATAAGTCAGGCAGAGAAGGTCAGATACCATATGTTTGCACTCATAGGTCTAACAGGATAGACCTGGCAGGGGACCATGGGAAGAGGAAGGGGGAAAGAGAATAGGGGAGAGTGAGGGACACAGATCAAGGGAGACTACTAAATACTGAAAACGAACCATGGACTGAAGGGAGAGGAGGAGGGAGGGAGGGGGTGATGGTCATGGTGGGGGGCACTTGTGGGGAGAAGCACTGGGAGTTATATGGAAACCAATTTAACAATAAACTATTTTAAAAAAGAAAAGAAATAATTCAGAATATGGTCCTCCTAGACTGCTTTAATGAATTTTTGAACATTTTAAAAGAATATTAGTTCCTTATTTCTAAATCTCAAATTTAACCCTTCTTCTTTGGCCCCACTGCAAAATGTTTTAAGTCCATGTCTCCTTTAGCCAAAGCTACCATAACATTGTGGGCTTTGGAGTCAGACATAATTGAGTCCTGGCTCTGCCACTTACTAGTCTTATGGCCATTGATGAGTTTTCTAACTTCCCTGAACTTCACTTTCCTCCTCTTTCAAATTCGCAGATAACAATAATAAATACTTAATGGGATAGCAGAATAATTAAAATGGAAAATACATATGAGGTACAAAAGAATATAATGTCCGGCATATAGAAAAAGCTTTTTAGACAGTGAGACACATGGATATACAAAAATAGAGCAGAGGTGACTTCAGAATTATTATTTTGAGGGGGACAGAGACATTAATTTGGTTAGAAATAGGCTTAAAGTTGTTTACATATTAGTTTTCATTAGATTCCGGAAATGGCAATTCGGGTGAGGGCTGAAAGAGATTATAGGAGTGTTCAGCATCTCCCAACCACTCCTTAATTTAGCCTGTTCTATAAATTCTATAAAACCAGAGAAACATGATCACAGGGAGAACATGTCACTGCCCTGCTCAAAAGTGTTTAATAACTCACCACTGTATAATGTTTGAAATTCAAATTTTTATAATAATTTACAAAGTCTTCAACAATTTAATTACAAGTTTCTATTCTAGTTTCTTCTTCTGACATTTCATCCCCTAGTTATACTGAGGCTATATATACATAAATCCTAGTACTCTTTCAAAATATGCTATGAATTTTCATTCTTCCATGTTGTTGATCATATTCTCCCTTCTACCTATATTGCCTATCCCATTCCATGTGTGGTTAAATTATAGCCATCATTCAAATCTCAGATAAAAATGTCAGTTTCCTGATGAATCCTTTCTCAGCAAGAGTATTATAAACTACTGATTATAATGGTAACCTGAATCATCAAGAAATAATATATTTGGAACATTCAGTTTAGTAAGGTAGAATAATATTAATTTCTTTTTTTTGTTTGATATTTTGTTATTTTATTTTTTAAATTATACTTTATTATCAAGTTGGTTTCCATATAACACTGAGTGCTCTTCCCCAAAAGTGCTCTCCTCCATGATCATCACCCCCCTAATCTAATTTCTTTATTGGGAAATTTATCTCCCTAAAATGATCAAGTTAACTAATTTCACATTTCTAATCAGTAAGTTTCAGGTACCTGAGAATTCATTTGTATGTAACACCCGTTATCAAATTATTGAAAATAAATGCAACATTTCTTAACACTCAGAAAACATACACACTATACATATATATAGTGTGTGTATATAAATATGTGTGTATATATATATATATAGTAACACTATATATGATATATAATATGCATATTCCAGAAATATGTAATATTCTAGTACTTCATTCAATCATCCAATATACAAATTATGGTCACTCATTCCACATCTGTCACTCCCGAAGGACTACAAAGGGTTCACATGTTTGTTCACATTCTAGTTTGGAATGCCACTTTTCCTTCCACTATCGGAATTCTGTTCCAGCCTTATGTCACAGAGCTTCCCTAATGCCTGTCTATGGGGATATGGGTACTAGTGTCATCTGACACTTATCATAATTACATTCAAACTCATATTGCTTTTACATTGTATTTCCCTTTGCCATTCTGGCTCCTAACTGCCAGCAGCAGGCTCAAATTTTACCTAAATGGGAGCACTTTGACTTGGGGAGAGAACATTGCTCAGTACCATTTGCTGAATAGTATACGTTAGAGCAGAGGGAGGGTTCTGACCCAGGGCCAAGTCCCCTTCATCCAGAGCATGGGAAATTTCATGGGCAAGAAAGTAGCACCTGCAGAGATGTGAAAATCCTTGCTGAGCAACAAAAATGGGAGTAGAAGAATCTCAATGGAAAGTGTCATCCCAAATCAAGGCTGGACCTGAAGCATTTGGTTAGAATGAAGGAAAGCTAGGAAAACACGTGTCCCATCAGTTGCCAGATAAATGAACCTTAACCATCCCTCCTCCCAAATGTCCTTTGCAGAAGTAACGCTAAGTAAGTTCTAAGTGCTAATTAAAGAGATGGCTCAAAATAAGGTTTTAAAGAAGGCAGAAGATACACGTAGGATAACAAGAGCCAAGAGACAGATAAATGATTTAAATTCACCTGAAGATATGTTCTAAATAGGGCATGGAAACAGAGATGTCTGTATAATAAGGGAAACAATATGCCAGCCCTATGAGGAGGTGCAACTGAAGATGTAGAATAATGATATAACCTGAGGTAAAGAAGAAAGGGAATCAAAATGTGAATTTTTAGGAAGGATTCAGGCTTCCTTCTGTCAAAGAAGCTCAGGATATTTTTAGCATAGGGGTAAAGATGCAAAAAGTCAACTCAGCAGAAAAGAAAAATTTATTTGGTGTGATATGGGGCAGGCAGGAAATAGAATGAAGAGAAAACATAAAACAGAAGCTTCTTGGATATGGGGAAAGTGTGATGTGAGGCCACACAATGGCCCCTATTTTTTTCAGCACCTGTCCATATCCTAATCAACAGTTCCTTCCTGCCCTTCCCACAACCCAGGTCCTCACATCTCAATATTGCCTCTGATTTCTCAGAGTTCCCATTGACTGTCTAATCAAAGTTGGCCCTATCCTATCAGACCAAAACTCCAAGTTTCCCTCTCCAGTAACATCATATGCCTTCTGAAATACTTTTTAGCTGGATTTACAGACTTCTTCATAAGAATTAGTGAGCCCAACAGCCCTATACTTCAACTGAAAAGCGCCACTTTTGTTCATTTCATATAGGGAGGGGCAGAATAATTTTCTTTGAAAGTATGTCACTGTTAATATAGATCTGAAAACTACTGTGACACATAATGAGTCACTCCTACTGGAACCTACTCCTTGAATGAAGCACTTGATTAGCAGACCAGCCTCTTAACCAAGACTCACATGAAGGATGATAGCTTTTGTCAAAACGATATTTCAGGGCCTTTCCTGACACATTCTATATGCAGCTGTATAAAGTTCACACTAGCTCCTAGATTAGACTTGGTTGGTGGGTTCTGGATTAAAAATATTTTTTTGTTGTTGTTCAAGGCACTTACAATGATGGATTGGTTAAAGACTTCCACACCCATAATTTTCTCAAGAGCTCCTTCCAAGACTGCCAGGCATTCTAACATAATTTATAGTCTTCTCTTGTGTATTTCTCTGGGGCTGTATATGCCTACTTTCACCATCACTTCTTACACTGCTTCTTTGATCTTTTATAGACATGTGTATGAAGTTTAAATCTCTGAGGCTAAAGTTGAATGTATCCAAACACAGTGTGTATCTGTGAACATCTTGCACTCTAAATCTAGCTCCCCTGTTGGAAACCAGCACTTCATCACAATGGCCAAGTATTTAGTTGCCCCAAATTACAGAATATCAAAATCTCTCTTTTTATAGGTTCCCTTTTTCTATCTGACTTAGCTAATGTCAAAAGATAAACCCATAGAGGGGAGAGGAAAGATGGTGGAGGAACAGGGAGCTCTGTAACCTCCTCCTGCCCACAACTATCAGGCTGAGGACTGAAGCCATAATACTCTGATCTGCTAGAGTGGGAAGAAAACACACAGAATCCATACAGATGACAGCCTCATAGGTGCCTGGTGACTGCTAATTGTGGAAAAAAAAAAGCAAATGGGCCAAAGCCAGAGGCTCTGAGGGGAGGGAATCCCAGACCAACACAGAGAAGAGCCAAGACAGTGCCCAGTGCAGTGGCACAGGGCCCCAGAGGGCCTGCACACACATGAAGTGGAGCAGCAGAGCAGGGTCCCAGACGGCAGTTCGAGAAGTGCTGACGCAGAGCCATGGAAGGCTGAGGGGAAGAGAAAGAGAGACTGAAAAGGCTTTTAGAGTGGTCTCCAGAGAGGAAAGAAACCGAAACTCTCATCCCATATATAATCACTGGGCTAGAGGAGATAAATTCTCCCCCCTCTAGCTGGATTATTCTTCCTTGGGCTCAGCACAGCCTCCCAATTCCAGAGAGAGCCAGAGAAAAGCTGGCTCCTGAGTTCCCCTCCTTGGTCCTGGCTGGGGGGCCACCCACGTGCAGGAGTAGATCTCATCTGGGGTGGTAGCATTAAAGTGTATAGACTAGGATTGGGGAAAAAAAAAACCAGATTGGCTTGTCCCTGGCACAGGGAGATTGGACTCAAAAGAGTGGCTTGCAACACGTGGTCCAAGAAGGGCTTGAGGCACTGACATTCTTCTCCCCTCAACCACCAAGACGGGGCCTCAGAAAGCAGCCCCCAAGACCTGACCTACCTACACCAAACCATGCCCATCCATGCTGGAGAACTGCTTTTTTTCCCCTTCCTTTTTTTTCTTTTCTTTTTTCCTTCTTTTCTCCTTTCCCCCCTGGTGTCCAGGAAATACCAACAATGATGCACAGCTGTGATTAGATCAATTCTTGCCATCCAGATATATTTGTTCTTATCTCATTCTTATGTCTCCCCTCCACAGGTTTTACCTCTCAGAGTGTCCTTTGTCTTTTATTGTTTCTGTCCCCCACTCCTTTTTATCTTTTCTTTTCTATTTTTCTTCTCCCTTTTTGTCCACTTGTTTATTTGATTTGTCTGTGCCTTTGCATGCTTTTGTTCCCTGGGTGTTTGTATGTTTTTCTTTATAGGACTACCTCAAGAAACAAGTGAAAGTAAACATGGTGGAAAGTAAATATCACTGAGTAGGGAAATAAAATAATCAAATGAACAGGAGAAACTCTGAAACACCATTAAAAGAACACTTCTTGAAACAAAAGGCCCTATACAGACAATGAGTCTCCTTTAATAGAGCAATATTAACAGGTTCACAGTGCATAATGAGCTTTGAAAACTGACAAGAGACAGAAGGCTAGTAAAAATGATGAAATAAAAGAACACTCCTCTAAAGAAATTCCGGAAAGAAATCACAGTCACAGGACTGCTCAAAACAGACATACGCAACATAACTGAACAAGAATTTAGAACAAATGTCATAAAATTAATTGCTGGGATTGAAAAACCCATCAGAAGGAACTCACCAAACTTCACAATCACAAAACAAATAATCCAGTGAAGAAATGGGCAGAAGATATGAACAGACACTTCTCCAAAGAGGACATCCAGATGGCCTACAGACACATAAAACGATGCTCAACATCACTCATCATCAGGG
>NC_043717.1:90683985-90692201 GCF_006229205.1 Suricata suricatta
TCATGCTGAGTGAAGTAAGCCAGGCAGAGAAGGACAGAAACCGTATGTTTGCACTCATAGGTCTAGCAGGAAAACAAGAGACCTAATGGAGAACCAGGGGGAGCGGAGGAGGGAGAGAGAGTTGAGGAGAGAGAGGGATGCAGAACATGAGAGACTATTGAAAACTGAAAATGAACCGAGGGTTGGGGGGAGGGGGGAGGGGGGAAGACAGGTGGTGGTGATGGTGGAGGGCACTTGAGGGGAAGAGCACTGGGTGTTGTATGGAAAACAATTTGACAATAAAATATTATGAAAAAAAAAAGTAAAGAAACATCAAAAAAAAAAAAAGAAAAAAAAAGAAAAACCCATCAGAGGGGCGCCAGGGTGGTTCAGTTGGTTAAGGGTCTGGCTTCGGCTCAGGTCATGATCTCACGGTTTGTGGGTTCAAGTCCCGCATCAGGCTCTGTGCTGACACCTAGCTCAGAGCCTGGAGCCTGCTTCAGATTC
Source organism: Suricata suricatta (assembly GCF_006229205.1). Lineage (NCBI taxonomy): Eukaryota > Metazoa > Chordata > Mammalia > Carnivora > Herpestidae > Suricata > Suricata suricatta. The sequence goes on from NC_043717.1 coordinate 90,684,472, forward strand.
TGTATCTCCCTCTCTCTCTGACCCTCCCCTGCTTTCACTGTCTCTCTCTGTCTCTCAAAAATAAATAAAAAAATTTTAAAAATTTTAAAAAAAAGAGAAAAGAAAAGACCATCAGAGAAGCTATTGATGCGATGACCAGGGACCTTCAAAATAGCTTTGACAAGTTTAAACAGGCTATAAATGAGGTGCATAATAAAATGAAGGTGGCAATCTCACGGACTGAAGAGGCAGAGAGAATAGGTGAATTAGAAGACACAGTTATAGCAAAAGAGGAAGCTTTCATTATATTTTTATAATCAGTGCTGAACATGAGGATCTGACCATTGCATCTCAACTTCATCCTGTCAACAATGCCTTTAGGTTTCTCCTAGTTAGGCTTAATTTTGATAGAGGTTGGGGACTGGTATCAGCTGAATGTATTGGTAAACTTAGATTTCATGAGGGATCTGAGACTGGCCATAAGGCCAGTCAGAAGATGCTACTACTTCTGGAGGCATTACTGAGTAAGAGAATGTGGAATAAGAATTGCAGGGACTGAGTGACCCTTTTTTTAACTGTTTTAGGAATAAAGATTAACAGATTTATTGAGATATAGTTCACATGCCATAATATTCTGCCTCGTACAGTGTTAGTTTGGTGTTTTTTTAGTATATTCACAGAATTGTACAATGACCACCAGAGTCTAATTTTAGAACATTATCAACTGCCTTTTGATGAATGCTTTGATCATAAATGGGACTGAGAAATAGAGGATGCAATAAAAGCCTAGCCATACTGTAGAAGGCACAACGTAAAGGACAACAAATCATAAACACCAACATATACAAAAGCAGTATCATATACACTAATCCTAAATTGTCTTCTTTTGGTTTGTATTAAATGACACAGCAACCTTTTTTATACCTGGAAAAAATGTAATTATTTAGTACTGATACATTCAGATATCTTGATGTGAGTAATTAAAACCACAAAGAAGACAAGCTGAATAGGTATGCTAAATATAGCAGCTGAAATTTAGATTTGTGTTAGGTGCCACCCACATAGTTTTATATCAAACAGAAAAATAAAGATATATTGATGGGATTGTTTTCCTTTCTTTTTCTGGTCATCTTTTAAATTACCACATGTAGTACTTTTAGTAACAAGCATCTTATTTTACTTTAGTGTTAAGGATTCTAGTTTTGGTCTCTAGCTATAAAATTCAGAGTTCCTACGGTTACTAGGTAACCGACAAACATAATTCTTCAACCTCTATAATATAAAGGGGCAGTTATACATTTGTTTACAAAAAAAAAAAGACACCCAAAGACTATTTCCCCTAAAATGATATTAACTAATCCAATCATCTCTATATCGAAATAAGTAAAGTTACACACGGAAATCGCAGTAAACATAGGAGAATCATCTGGACTTCTTAGTGTTCTTTCCCACTTACTACCTCTTCAAATCTACTCTTTTTGATGAAATAATCTTGATTTGAACTCCAATGCCAAATGCATTCTCTTGTTTCTCCCATCAATATTTCATTTAGCTCCCCTCCAAAATTAGAAACAAGAAGCTCATTATAGTGGGCTATGAAATTTACTCCTGATAGATTCTCAAATTTGTTATTAATCTTTCCTTACTGTGATTTCTGATGGCCTCAGATTCAGGGGGAATCTTTTCTGAAATAATCAATCTCCTGTCTTTATGAGAAACATTATTCATAAACTTATGGTAAAGGTCTGCTCTTTCATTATAGTATAGCCAGTTAACAATCTATCTGTGTATGCCAATCTGACCTTGCAATTACTGGCTTATTTCCATGATGCACTGCAATAGAGTTATTAATTCCACTTCCTTAAGACTTTTATTCTTTTGCCCTGTAGGTCAGCCAGGGAGAATGATAGAGTTTCCATTAATAAAAATTTTCAGCAACCCAGGAAATATGTAGAAAACATTATTTCAAACGATGAGCATTTGCTCTTGAAGAGAAGCAAATTTAGCTACTTCCAATTCTAGGAAAACCCTTTCTCTAACTCAGGAACATCAACTCATTGGTAAGAGTTCCTGGATGAGGAAATGAGAAGAAGAAAACCCAACAGTATCAGAGCTCTCAGTTGTAAATAGACCAGTTTGTTTCTCATGAGCCTCTGACAAAATCCCCAACTATTGCCTTTATTCTGTTCACAATGATCCTCCTTGTTGCATGATTCTACTAGTAAGAGAGAGGAAAGAAGACATGTCTCCAGACTGCCCCAAAGTGTCAGCCTTACAAACACTAATGTCCCCTGTTCCAAGAGTGCTAGAACCACGTTTATCCAAGTTTACCATCTATGTGTCTCAGTCAGAAATGCTCTTAGAATCACTCCTGCTTCAGAGAAGCAAGCTTTGCTTGGAAGTTTGAGATAATTAAATCACAGTATTAGAGCATCATACTCTTGCAAGGGACTCAAAATATCATCCTGTTCACATATTGCCTGAATGTAGGATGTGGAAACATTCTGAACTAATTATGTCCACCTTCTCTGATATCCTTTTGGTCAGGAAAGATGATAAAAGGAGGCATTCTGTAGAAAATGATGGTGGCAATCATACTACTGATTCTGGATTCTCCTTTTTTTGGTCTCCATTTAGTCTCAAAACCATCCTAGACCAGGCTCTGTTTGCTCAAAAATACAACAGAATTACATTGTCACCTCATTGGCTTTACCTGCTCTAGTCAACCATCATCAGTGTCAGCACCCTCAGACTATTTGCTTTTGTCACGACACAGTAATCTAGAGCAATTTCCTTCTTGGTTCCCAGTTTGGTTATTCATTCAAGAACAAGTGTTTATTAGACATCTACTATTACTCAAGCAGCATTCTAGCCACTGAGGATATCACAGACAACAAAAGAGACAAAAATATTAACTCTGACACAAGTCACACATTAATTAAGAGAGTGAGTAATAAACAACATAAGCAAGTAAATATATATGTCCAATGGTGGTGCATACTGTAGATGAGAATACATAGAGATGCATGTTAACAATTGCTAGGGCAGAGATTAGAGCAGAAAGGTGAACCAGTGTGAACTATATATTGATCTCTCTTTCAAAATTTGTTTTAATTGCCCTGTTATGTGTGTTTGCCTATATCCATCTTGTAAATGATTGCGTAGGATATGTAATATAAACAAATACATTTAATATAATTTAATTCTAAATTCTTCCACTTGGTTTTTGGAGTCTTCCCTATTCTGATCAAAACATACATTTCAAACTTTCAATCTCCATCACAGATTGGAAAGACTAAATTTATTGCATCTCTCTTAATGATAGGCCTTGGTCAGTTTGGCATAAATTTCTGAGTCTAAGTTCTCTAACATATTGCCTCAACAGTAATATTATACAAGGGATCCAGTGCACTCACTCCACCATTTCATTTAAAGATGCTCCAGATAAGATGCACCCATAAATTTCTGGAAGGTGGAGATGGAGGGAATAAGAGCCCAATTCATTATGAGCAGCTGAACAGGGTAAGACTTAAGTTAGATGGTAGGGGCTGGGAAAACTACAAGCTAATGATGAATCATGGGGTTCAGCATGTATGCTATCAGGAAACAGTGGGAAGAATACTCAAGAGGAAACATTTCACTTCATGCCACATCTCTCTAGAGTGCACCAAAATGTGGACTCAAATTATCATACACTAGACATGTTTCTTGTTCTCTGTTGAACTGAGAGTACACCAAAGTAAACCAAGAAGCAAAAGACAGACATCTGTGTCCTGCTGAGAGTTAAGAAAGTCCTCTCTGAGAAATACATAAGTAAGAAGGGACACAGAAAAGATAAAGGGTACACTCACAACTATGGTTTGCCTATCTCTAATCTGTGCCCCAGAAAAGGAAGAGTCATCAAAGACCCAGAAAAAAGGCGCCTGGGTGGCTCAGTTAAGCTTTGGCTTCTGGTTTCAGCTCAGGTCATGATCTTGCAGTTCGTGGGTTGGAACCCCGTGCCGGGCTCTGTGCTGACAGCTAGCTCAGAGCCTGTAGCCTGCTTCAGACTCTGTGTCTCCCTCACTCTCTGACCCTCCCCTTCTCGTGCTGTCTCTCTCTGTCTCTCAAAAATAAAAACAGAAAAAAAATTTTAAAAAAAGACCCAGAAAAATGATACCTCTTCTAACAAAATACTATGGCTTGTTTGCCAAAGAAGACTTAGTTTGAATTACCAATTCCAAGACAAGTGAGTCAGCTAGGAGAAATAATTTCACTATTATCTGAATTCAAGAAGTATTTATTTTTAAAAATAATAAAGAGTTCCTAATAAAACTATTAAAACATGTGAATATATATGACAAATATGGATGAAGAAACACACTTTAGAAGGATGTTATCATGCCCAGAATGAATGGTGCTGTTTCTAAGGTTGATAGTCATAGCAGTTAGAAGAAAAGAAAACTTGTTACAATATACTTCCATCCAATCAAAATTGTATAATGATTAGGTTGATGTTAGAGTTTATCATACAAGAAAACTATGTCTGATTTCTTCAGCACAGGACAAAACTAATAAGGGTTGATTGACCAAGGGCAATAAACCCTCTCCATTTATACTTAATACATTCCAGGAAACTTTGTATAAAATAAGGAGTGGGATTTGTTAGTTTCCTGGAGCTGTCATAAGAAAATACCACAACTCGATGGTTTAAAATGACAGAATTCTATTCTCTCACAGTTCTGATAGTCAAAAGTCTGATATCAAGTTGTTAGAAAGATTGGTTCTTTTTGAAGGCTCGGAGAGCCTTCATTGGGTTCTGTGCTGACAGCTTAGAGCCTGGAGCATGCTTCAGATTCTGTGTTTCCCTCTCTCTTTCCCCCTCCCCCACTAATGTTCATCTCTCTCTCAAAAATAAATAAACATTAAAAGAAAAGAACACCAATCAATGGATTTATTGCCCACTCAGGATGATCTCATCTCAAGATCCTTAATGACATCTGCAAAAATCATATTCCCAGATAAGGTCACATTTACAGGTACTGGAGGTTAAGACATGGCCTATGTTTTTAGGGAACACAATTCAACCCACTTCAGAGGTGCTCAAGAGGAGAGAGATAAAACTACTCATGGGAGGCAACTCAACAACTAAATTTACTCTTTATTAAAGAGCAATGTATCCTCTTATCTATGGGAGAGTCTTTATTTTTTAGGGGCTTAACTCTCTCAAGGCCTTCTTTGAGGGGGAGAGTTACTAATTCCATAAATGAAATTTATCCAGAGTTCTGTATTTGAGGCTATTACATCTGCATCCTGTTCCATCCCTCTGGTTCTAAGAGGTACATACCTTGTTTTGCCAAAGCTCATATTTTGTTTCATAAAACCTGGAACAAAAACCCTAAAGGATGCATACATCATGGTACTATGTAAAGAAACGAATGTGTGGTTATGACATTAGCATCTTAAACTAAAATTAGTTAGACATTGAGTCCAATAATACCCACTATCTGTCAGTGCCAAGCGTCTGGCACATAGTATGTGCTTAATAAATACATATAAACTCTAAATGAAACACAGATTACTGTGCTTAAGCCCACGTTCATGGTTTAGTTGTGAGAATAGGGCACCAAGAGGCCAGAGATATAAATCACATTTCTAGGTAGGAGAGTTTGTTGTGCTCAGAAAAGTTGTACCTCACTAGCAAACAATTCATCGCCCGTGCCCTAATGTGTATATATACATATATACATACATACATACATTACACACACACACACACACACACACACACACAAACACCAATGAGTGGGTGCATGACCAATAAAATAAATGGTGCTTTTGGCTTCTGAGTGTGGAATTCTAAGGAATAGAGCAGAAAGAAAAATATAATCCAAAGTGTGGCAGTAAGGCAGTTATAGACATGTGTGACACCTAGAAATAAGTCCTCTTCACATCACATTTCATCTTATCAAGACACACCCATTTCCTTCAGTGCCAGTGACACATGTAATCTATGATTCCAGCACATACACATACATTTCACTCTAGGGTAAAAGTATTAAGAAAAATAACCAATAGTCCTCATACTTCCTATTATAATAAAGCCTCAAAAGATATATTACTTTTTCAAACAGGAAGGCTGTGATAGAACACAAAACTAAATAGTCCATTAGCCCTTTCTATAACAATATATGACATAAACCAAAACATTTTTTATCCTATATACTTCAAGTCTTATGTGAAGGAGAAACCCCAGAGCCCCTTATCAAACACTTGTCATTTTCCCTTGGGTGTAAATAACAATAATGACGAAGACCTAATCTCCCCTTTATAACTATATGGTTTATGAGATTGCTCCTCTTACGACTTCTGTGTAAGTAAAAAGGTGTAAAAAATTAAAGGGACTCACGCTGACCTGGTGGAAAAAATTGGTAGTCTGAAACTGAAAAACACTTTTTCAGCATTACCCAGGCTATACTGCACGTAAAAATCTGGGATTTCCCTTTGGAATGCTGCGATTGAGAATAGGCCTGGCTAAAAAAGTAACTGATCCATAACTAGAAGGTAACACAATGCAATAAAATGTTCTTATGCCCAAGAAAAGTGTGTGTGTGAAGAGAGGAGGTCGATTGAACCCTATAGATTCTGCAGTGAAAGTACTATAATGAAACACAAATTATGTTGCCTTTGAGCAATAAACTGGAGGGCTGACACCTTAACTTTCCTGTTTCTGGGTGTGTGCCTCTTTCTAGCAATTAACCATGATAGTTTTATTATGGTCCACAGAACAGCAAATCAATAGGTTGGGATGGTAGTTACAGTCCACAGCCCATCCTGTGTGCCTGCAATAATGCCCACGATTTTGCTCCCAACTGTTCAGTCTAATCCATTTATGGCTGTTTATGACTCACATTCAGAGAAATCTTCTATTTACAGCTCATTCATCATTCTTTTTTTTAATCTTTTTTTCCATAATATTTTATTGTCAAATTGTTTTCCATACAACACCCAGTGCTCTTCCCCATAAGTGACCTCCACCATCACCACCACCTCTTTTCCCCCCTCCCCCTTCCCCTTCAACTCTCAGTTCATTTTCAGCATTCAATAGTCTCTCAAATTTTACATCCCTCTCTCTCCCCAACTCTCTCTCCCTCCTCTGCTCCCCCGTGTTCTCCATTAGGTCTCTCCTGTTTTCCTACTAGACCTATGAGTGCAAACATATGGTTTCTGTCCTTCTCTGCCTGGCTTACTTCACTCAGCATGACACTCTCAAGGTCCATCCACTTTTCTACAAAGGGCCATATGTCATTCCCTCCCATTGCCGTGTAGTACTCCATCATGTATATATACCACATTTTCTTGATCCTTTCGTCAGGGGATGGACATTTAGGCTCTTTCCATGTTTTGGCTATTGTTGACATTGCTGCTATGAACATTGGGGTACATGTGCTCCTATGCCTCAGCATTTCTGTCTCTCTTGGGTAAATCCCCAGCAATGCTATTGCTGGGTCATAAGGGAGTTCTATGGATAGTTTTTTGAGGAACCTCCACACTGTTTTCCAGAGTGGCTGCACCAGTTTACATTCCCACCAACAGTGTAGGAGGATGCCCGTCTCTCCACACCCTCGCCAGCATCTATAGTCTCTTGATTTGTTCATTTTAGCCACTCTGACTGGCGTGAGGCGGTATCTCAGTGTGGTTTTGATTTGTGTTTCCCTGATGATGAGTGATGTTGAGCATCATTTTATGTGTCTGTAGGCCATCTGGATGTC
>NC_043717.1:90692301-90705040 GCF_006229205.1 Suricata suricatta
GCCCATTTATTCACTGGATTATTTGTTTTGTGATTGTGAAGTTTGGTGGGTTCCTTGTACATTTTCGATATTAGCCCTTTATCTGATATGTCATTTGCAACTATCTTTTCCCATTCTGTCGGTTGCCTATTAGTTTTCTTGATTGTTTCCTTTGCCTTGCAGAAGCTTTTTATCTTGATGAAGTCCCAAGGGTTCAGTTTTGCTTTCATTTCCCTTGCCTTTGAGGATGTGTCGAGTAGGAGATTGCTACAGTGGAGGTCTAGGAGGTTTTTCCCTACTTTCTCCTCGAGGGTTTTGATGGTTTCCTGTCTCACATTCAGGTCCTTCAGCCATTTTGAGTTTATTTTTGTATATGGTGTAAGAGAGTGGTGTAGTTTCATTCTTCCACATGTTGCTGTCCAGTTCTCCCTGCACCACCTGCTAAAGAGGCAGTCTTTTTTCCATTGGATACTCTTTCCTGCTTTGTCATAAATTAATTGACCGTACATTTGTGGGCCCAGCTCTGGGTTCTCTATTCTATTCCATTGGTCCATGTGTCTGTTTTTGTGCCAATACCTTAACATTTTCACAAATCAAAGCCGAATGCTCTGAGGGTGGGAAATAAACCCAGACCTCACTAGTCCCCTTTGCCATCTCATCACATCACAATTCCTTCTTCCTCTGAATGGTTCATAAACCATAATCTGTTACACTCCAAATTTACATTAAACTGGTTTTATTTGGACCATGAGATTATGCTACTGTAAATTTAAAAGGTAAATGTATAGTTCTAATTTCTCTTCTGCTTTACAGAGAGCTAGATGATTCTAAAGTGGTTGTCCTAGTTCTTCGGAAATGAAGTAGGATGAGCACAGATGAAAGTCAATAAGCAGTTGTGGACACTGCCATTATGCTAATGGAAAACCAGGCTAGAGAATTAATATCAGCTAAGGGTGTCACCAATACAGAATCAACTAAATTTCCTAAAAGTAGTGTAAATTCTACCTTCTCCCTATTTTTTTGACAGAGTACCATTATATTCCTATAGATATATACATCATTAGTAACAACAAGTCATGGAAATGTTCAGACCCATGGTTGGGTTTTTTGTTTGTTTTTATTAAAAATTTTTCTTTATTTATTATTCAGACAGAGAGAAACAGAGCATGAGTGGGGGAAAGGCAGAGAGAGGGAGGGAGACATATAATATGAAGCAGGCTCCAGGCTCTGAGCTGTCAGCACAGAGCCCAACAAGGGGCTCAGACTCACAAACTGTGAGATCATGACCTGAGCTGAAGTCGGATGCTTAACCGGCTAAGCCACCCAGGCACCCAAATCCATGGTTTCTGGAACTAGTGTTCTCAAAGCCTGTTGATAATTTTTAACAAAACATAAAAGACAAATTTTTTCTTCACTGAGGAAAAAATGTAATTCTGTATCACCCAGTGGTGAATGCCCTCCAGCAACAGGCCACCAGAAACATGCTTGTCATTGAACAAATTTAAATTGATTGGTTGCAAAAAAAAACCCTATAAAAATGTATCAGTAAATTACAATGAGAGGACAGCACACAGTGGGGTAGTATGTGGGCATTTTAGTGAAAGAAACTTATTAAAGTATTTGGGTTTGGATTGAGTTAGCCTAGGAGGGTAGGCATGGTCTTGCTGAGGATTAGCCTCTCAGGAAGCACTGGTAATTCTGTTTCCAACTCAGTACTTATGTTGAAGGCAAAAGGAATGCATTCGGGCTAAAACTGTAATTGGTTAAGAAGTAGAAGTCACTCTTTCCGCAGAATATGAGATGAGTGGTCATTTTTGTGGCTTGGAAAGTGTTTTTGTTTTCGTCTGTGCTCAGCCATGATTACAATGTAGTCTTGCTTTGTGTTGCTCTCTCATGGTCACAGAGTGACCTTATCCAATGTTGGTGTTCTAAGAAATTTATATTCAACAGAACACCCAGGTCTACTTATGAATGTCATGTCAGCAATAAGCAGAGAGCATTCAGGGGCCACATTTTTTCTTACAGGTTTTATGTGGGAAGGAAAACTGTAATGAAGTCACATAAACAATAGTAAAGTTTCTCAATGCCCCCCAAAATTATATACCACAGTACCTGACACCAAGTATAATAGCTCATGCTTTCTTTTTAAAAACAAAAAAGTCTACTTTCAGTGTCTCTGAAAAATTGACACACACTTTCTAGTTATCATAGTTTTGGCTTTTCAGGACTTGTTTCTGGATACTCATATAAGAGTCCTTTAACTTACTCTCTTTTCTTGTAGAAAGAAATCCAAAAGTAAAAAAATAAATAATAAAAATATACAAAGTAAAAATAAGTCATATTTTGAATTTAGGGAGACTGAGGTTTTTCCTCATACTTATTCTTCTCCAAAGAATTTTGTACTCTGATAAGTATTTCAAAAAATGTACACAACATTTCTTACTAAACTTATAGGAACAAGGAGGAAAGAGACACATAAAAGTATGCCATTTAGAGGAAAATACTAGAAAAAAAAACACAAGAATTTCAACCTCCATACATCCATCCCAAGATTCTGGCACAGTTCTAAGAGCCATTTCAGAAGTAACTGTCTTCTCTTCCCTGATTTTTTTTTATTCAATAAATATTTATTGAACATCTAATACACAAGAGTAAATCTACTTCCTTAGTATTAAGAATGGATAATCTGAAAAGCCCTTCTCCTTCAAAACACCTACACTATAAATTACAACAAATAATATATTAAATGCATTGCTGAGTTTGTGAGAAAGGAAAATCTTTAAGGGTGGGGGGTGTGGTAGACAGTGAGATAAACAAAAGAGAGCAAGAGATCATGACAGAGAAACAGAGACAGGCTGAAAACTGAGTTCTAAGCAAAAGTAAAACCCAGGACTGGCTTAGGGGCTATGCAGGTATCAGAACCTCAGTCTTGGGGAATTAACATATGCTTTAGGTAATAAAAATTAGGTCAAAGGGAGAGCAAATTGGGCCCCTTGACTGAAATACCTGCTGGAGCCCAGAAAGAGATCACACCCTTAGTGAACTAGAAAAAAAATTGCCTGATGGTAATGGAAGCCCAGAAGAAAAACTCTCTCTTCCAACTTCCAGGTGTAGATAAATGATTTCCCCTGAGATTAGAAACAATGCTTCTTTGTATTGTTTTATATGTCTTATTTTCAGATAAAGAGAGAAGCGTCTACCGTTCCATAGCTGCTGTTCAAAGAAAGATTTATGTTCTTGGAGGCAATGACCTGGACTACAATAACGACCGAATCCTGGTGCAGCATATAGATTCTTACAACATAAACTCTGACTAGTGGACTCATTGTAATTTCAACCTGTTGACTGGCCAAAATGAATCTGGAGTTGCTGCCCATAATGAGAGAATATATTTAGTTGGTGAATATTTGATTTGGGCAAATGAGCCTCTGGCTTGTATCCAGGTGGTGGATGTAAGTAGAGAAGGCAAAGACGTATTTTATGAGCCGACACTCCCTTTTGCTTCTAATGGGATAGCGGTATGCTTCCTTCCGCTCTGTATTTCACATGCTCTAACCTTCAGACTCTTCAAGTGCCTCATCACAGGATCATCTGAAAACCAATGCTTTGTTAATAACCATCATTAACAAAATGGAAAGAAAATCTTCACTTCTTAATACTGGGCATGAAAAGACTCAGTGCTCAACATTAGCAAAAAATGAATAGTTTTTTAAAATAAAAAAAATAGGTCCCAGTCATGTCTGGGGTTTACATTTATATAATTCTCAGGAAACCCTAAGCCAAGAAGTTAAAGGGAGCTCAGGTTGGGACACCTGGGTGGTTCAGTTGGTTAAGTGCCTGACTCTTGGTTTCAGCTCAGCTCATAATCTCACAGGTTTGTGAGATCGAACCCCAAGTCAGGCTCCACATTGATAGCACAAAACCTGCTTGGATTCTCTCTCTCCCACTCTCTCTCTCTTTCAAAATAAATAAATAAACTTAATAAAAATAAAGAGAGCTCAGGATGTTAGCATATCTTGGCATCTGAAAGAAGCAAACACAGATCTCCTCTGTGGGAAAGCACCCTTAACCTGGACCCTCAGCCAGAGCAAAACCATTCTTAGAATTTGCAGAAACAAGAAAAACGCTTATTTAATCAATCAAAGATCTCAGATATAAAAAAAAGCTTTATGATACTAGACAAAAACATGCATATTTCAAAAGAAACAAAATATCTAGAACTAAAAATATGATTGAAGTTAAACTCACTGGATGAGGTAAACAGATTAGATGAAGCTGAAGAGAATAATTGAACTGAAAAATTAAACAGATATAAATGCCCAGAATAAAATACAAAGAGAAAAATATTAAGAAAAACATGAAACAGAAATTGAGATATAGAAGATACAGTGGAAAGGCTTTGTATATGCCTAAAGGCTTTATATATGCCTAATTGAAGTTCTAGAATTCAGAAAACGATGGATGCAATACTCAAAGAGATAATGGCTGAGAAGTGTTTTGGGAAGTATAGCATATCCCAAGCACATTTAGACACATTACAATGAATCTGTAAAAACCAAAGATACAGAAAAGATCTTAAATATAGTCACAGAGAAGAGAGGAGCAACTTACAAAGACATCTGGACTGAGAAAGGATTCTCCATAAGAACAATGAACTCCAGAAGACAGACAATATTTTCAAAGTGCTGAGATAAAGCAACCAATCTAGAATTATGTAGGTATCAAAACAATCTTAAAATGAGAGCAAAATTTCAAAGAAAGAAATATGTTTGCTACTTTAAAAAAAAACCACTAAAGCAAAATCTAAAAGATGTTCTTCAAGAAGAAAGCAAATCATTCTAGAAGTATGACTGAGTAAGAAGAGAAAAATGGTAAATAAATTGGTTAAAAATTTAACAAGCATAGATAGTAAAAATAATTACAAATTATGAGAATTAAAAAATAACAATTAGCAGGTGCTTAGGTAGCTCAGTCAGTTAAGCATCTGATTCTTGATTTTAGCTCAAGTCATGATCTCATGGTTCATGAGTTTGAGCCCTGTATCCAGCTGTGTGCTGACAGTGTGGAGCCCTGCTTGGGATTCTCTCTCTCCCTCTCTATGCCCCTCCCCTCCTCATTCATTCTTTCTCTCTCTCTCTCAAAATAAATAAATAAAGTAATAAAAAAATTTTAATAAAAAATAACAAGAATTAGTTGACCACAATATGTAGGATCAGAGGGGGTGATTGGATTTCAAGTACTGTAAGATCTTTATATTGTCTGTGGTGGGTTGAAGACACTATGGTTAGAATTTGATAAATATACATGATGATTTTTTTTTAGGTTTTCATATATATATAAGTTTTATTTTATTTGTTTTTTAATAGTTTATTTTCAAATTGGTTTCCATAATACACCCAGTACTTCTCACAAGTGCCCCCCACTATGACCATCACCCCCTACCCTCCCTCCCCCACCAGTCCATGGTTCATTTTCAGTATTCAATAGTCTTTCATGATTTGTGTCCCTCACACTCCCCAGCTCTCTTTCCCCATTCCTCTCCCTATGGTCCTCTGTTAGGTTTCTCCTGTTAGACCTATGAGTGCAAACATATGGTATCTCTCCTTCTCTGCCTGACTTATTTTGCTTAGCATGACACCCTCGAGGTCCATCCACATGATGAAATTTTAAGATAAATGAATAAAATAGGAGAACTAGAGTATATAATTTCTAAACAAGTAGAAAGGACAAAATAGATTTTTTAAAATTCAGTCAATCCAAAAGAAGATAAAAAATGTATGACAAAATAGGAAGCATAGAAAAAGGAGACATAGAAAATACAAAACAAGATGGTAAAAATTTATCAAATTGATCAGTAACCATAATAATTATAAGTGGCTTAATACACACAATGCAATGAAACAAAGAATATTATGAATTAATAAAATTTATACTGGTAAGAAACATTCTTATTTTCCTTGGTTACTTATTATAGATCTATCATTAAAATGTCTATCTAAGTCTCTTTTGAGATTGTTTATGCTCCCTGATTTACTCGGGTGTTAGGGTAATTAGTTTCATAAGTTTGCCCCCTGCTATGCTAATGTTTGCCTTTCTTATCCTACAATGACCTTTCAAGATGCAAGAGGAGCCCATTGAGGTCTAACATTCTGGGAGTCTCAAAACATTTCTTGATTGCTCTTTCTATTTCAATCAATAGTATTACCTTGTTTCCCCTTCTCATAGTGAAAAGTCCTCGTTTGTGTGCTCTTTCCAGGGAGTTAAGTGCCCATTCCCACTCCATTTCATCTTGAAAATGGGGCAGAAAAATCAGATCTTGATTCCTTAATATAAGACTCCAATTAAGGGGTGCCTGGCTGGTTCAGTTGGAAGACTATGCAACTTGACCTCTGTGTCATGAATTCAAGCCCCACATTGGGTGTAGAGATTACTTAAAAATAAACTTAAAAAATGACTCAAATTCTAAAAATGAAGTCTCATCCATTTCAGAACACATACTGTTATACCCAAGTTTCCAATATCGCCCCCAAAAACCAGACACTGCCAGGGAGACTGAGTCATGCATGCAAAAGCAAAGGGCGGTTTTATTACAAGTTTAGGCTGGCGGAGCCTAACCCTGGGCTCACAGACTTTACCGAGCATTGGATTCATGCTGAGAGCCTGGAACATGGCGGGGCAGGGGCTCTTTTAGGAAGGGGGTGTTACAGGAAATGGCGACACAGGCACAGCGATCCAATCCCTACCCTCTATCAATACTGGCAGTAACTTTGACCAATCACAGAGTGGGCATGACTAGTCTTAACCTCCATCTTTTGGCCCGCCCTCAGAAATGTTAAAGGTGTTAGCTGGTCTTTCCTGATTGGGTGTTACAAGGGTGGTCCCTCCTTCCTTGGGCAACTGGCGTGCACTTCTATTGTCTGATGGAGTCAGTTTCAGACTTGCGTCCTTAGAATACTACTTCTATACTGAAAATTACAGCCACCAAATACATAAACAAAACACAATTTGTCAGATTAATTTCTTATACAGTTTCTTCTAGAACATTATCTTCTCCCTTTTTGGATCTTAAAAAAAATAACTCAGGAAATATTTAAAAATATTTTTGTTGTTGGGGTGCCTGGGTGGCTCAATTGGTTAAGCATCTGATTCTTGACTTCAGCTTTGAGTTTGACTGCCAAGTTGGACTCTGTACTTGGCTCTGCCAAGTGGAACCTGCTTGGGATTCTCTGTCTCCCTCACTTTCTACACCTCTCCCACTCACTCTCTTTCAAAATTAAACAAACATTGGAAAATATATTTTTTGTTGTTTCTGTGAAGTAACAAGAAAAAATATTTTAGGTTAAAAAATACTCTACTTTGATTAGTATATTGCTAGATATTAACATAAAATTATTAATTTATTTCTAACATGCTTAATAATAATTTAATAAGAAATGATAATTTACTTTATGGAATATTAGCATAATGTCAACTTATATTCCTAAATGATATACTGCTTTTGCTTTTGGAACCAAATGTTTACAGAAATTAAAGTTGAAATATTATTAAATGTGATAGCATCAAAAATTGATAACTGATATGTTTTTGAGTTCTTGCATTTTGTATTTAAAGAAAGGACTGTTTTATTTTTTATAATTTTGCTGTTCTTTTTCTAAATGACAACTTTAGAAACAAGGCTTTATTCACCAGGTTTTCTCTCCCAAATAATTTACTGTGCATGTGGTCTTCATTCTCATAAAAAGAAAAATTAAATGTAGACATAATTAATATTCTATATCTTCCTTATAACAGTCTGTCTTTCAAAAAACTTTTATTATATTGAACAAGAATTTGATCAGATGAGAGCAATTTATCAATTAAGTAAAAAGGCATCTTAAGATACCTGCATTATTATTATTTTCATTCTCTTTATTGACATGTTAAATTTTAGTATCTGTGTTTTTGATGTTTCCTGCTTTTTAAAAATAGTTTATTACCAAGATAGTTTCCATATAACACCCAGTGCTCTTCCCCAAAAGTACCCCTCTCTATGACCATCAACCCCCTACCGCTCCCCCCGTCCTTCTTCAGCCCTCAGTTTGTGCTTAGCATTCAAAAGTCTCTCATGATTTGCCTCACTCCCTCTCCCCAACTCTTTTCTCCCCCTTTCCCATTCCCATGGTCTTTTGTTAGGTTTCTCCTGTTAGACCTCTGAGTGACAACATATGGTATCTGTCCTTCTCTGCCTGACTTATTTCGCTTAGCATGACTCCCTTTAGGTCTATCCACGTTGCTACAAATGGCCAGATTTCATTTTTTCTCATTGCCATGTAGTATTCCATTGTGATATATATACCACATCTTCTTGATCCATTCATCAGTTGATGGATATTTAGGCTTTGTCCATGATTTGGCTATTGTTGAAAGTGCTGCTATGAGCATTGGGGTATATATGCCCCTATGCATCAGCACTTCTGCATCCCTTGGTTAGATCCCCAGCAGTGCTATCGCTGGGTCATAGGGTCAGAGTGGCTAAAATGAACAAATCAAGAGACTGTAGATGCTGGCGAGGATGTGGAGAAACAGACACCCTCCTACACTGATATTTCCTACTTTAACATTAAGTGTATAAATTTCTGAAAATATATGAATAAAAACAGAAACAAAATTGTAAAATGGTCATAACTCTCTTGGAAATTTGTAGTATTTGAGCTGAATAATTGCCAACACAGAAACTAGGACTTGAGCATGCCCATCTGATTATTTATCACCAGACGTGTTCTTAGAGTGTATGCTAGATTCCTCTCAAACTAAACTGTATTAAGGGGAAACGTTTTATCTTTTTTATAATAGTTTATTGTCAAATTGGTTTCCATATAAAACCCAGTGCTTCTCCCCACAAGTGCTCCCCTCCATGACCATCACCCCCTTCCTCTCCCTCCACATCCCCCTTCAGCCTTCAGTTCATTTTCAGTATTCAATAGTCTCTCATGATTTGTGTACCTCTCTCTCCCCAACTCTCTTTCCCCCTTACCCTCCCTATGGTCCTCTATTAGGTTTCTCCTATTGCCTTTAACAACATGGATACTTATCTGTAAACAAACTGGCCAACATGGGGATTCAAGTCCAGCAGTTAGGAAATACTGCCCTTGTCCAGAAATGTTTTAAATGCAAATTAAAATATATTAATTATTATTCTTTTAGTTAAGTTTCCCTTAGCTCATAGCTGAAATGCATGATTACTGATATGAAAGAAAGAAATGAAAAATGGGCTGAAGTCAAACAAGAATATAAGGATAATTTACAATATAACAGCTTAAAGGGAGACTAAGCAAAATGTGGCCATGATATACTATGACTAATTTTCAGCAAATAAGAATGGAATCTCTTTCAAAGTGATCAGATTGGGAAGATGTAGCTTGTTCCAATGATGACATTTAAAATGCTATTTTAGGGCACCAGAGTGGCTCAGTCGGTTAAGTGTCTGACTCTTTGATTCAGCTTAGGTCATAATCTTGCAATTTGTAAGTCCAAACCCTACATTAGGCTCTATGCTGATAGCATACAGCCTACTTGAGATTCCCTGTCTCCCTCTCTCTGTCCCTCCCCCACTTGCTCTCTGTGTCTCTCTCAAAATAAACATTTCTTGAAATGCTGTTTTAAAAATACTCTTAGTAAAGGGACTTCAGCACCATTGAATAAGCACACAAGAAAAGTATATTGTATTGACTCAAAAGTGACATTTATTCAGTTTAATCAGACATATTAGTCATAAAGTTTGAATTTAGATGGCTTTTATTTATGTCTAATATTTAAATATATCCTTAAAGAATAAAGCTTTGTCACAAAAGATATTTTAAATGTTGAGTCACAATGTTAGAAGGCAATTCCTAAGGCTAAGTTTCAGCAATACTGAGTACTCTGACAGCCTCATTATAACAAGATTTAGTAATGCGATAGATTCATATAAATGACAATACCATTCAGTTGGTTATACCAACTTTAGTATTTTAATTAAATCAAAACTATTCACTTATGGCCATATATCATACAAGGTAAGCCATCACTTTATGTTTCGTCATCCTGTTAGATTTTCTTCTTTTTTTAATCAGCACAGAGCCTGATGTGGGTCTTGAACTCATGAACTGTGAAATCATGACCTTAGCCGAAGTTGGGCGCTCAATCTACTGAGCCACCCAGGTACCCCTCATCCTGTTAGATTCTAGGCATCTACTTCTTGTAGCCAGAAAAGGAATTCTAGCTGTCCTAAATTTGGAAATCATCTTCACACCTTCTTTAATGAAGACACTACAATTTTTCTAGTTAAGACTGATTCTCTAAAAAAGTGTATGGAATCAAAATGTGCCTTCCTTTCTATCTCTCTTTCAGTGATACTCTCTGCTATACCAGGTCATAAAATAATCAGAGTCTTCCTTTTGTCCTGGTTTTCCAAGGAGGTATGTTGTCCAAATCTGCCACCAATTCTGGCATTAGTTACACAGGAGAAAAACAAAAGAATCAAGTTCCAAGTATTTTCCAACTACATAAAACATTTTCTATTGCAGCTGGAACAGAAACCATCATTAGGCTTCATGGAACATAGACTGATCTGCACAGACCTAACCCTCTGCATAGTACTGGTTTCAGACAGCAAGCAAGCAAGCAATAGGTATAATGGAATAAAAATCTCAGATAGCCCAATTGTTAAAAATGTACCTCATACAGACTATGGATAAAAAGAGTATAGACTACTTTTCAAAGAAATTACCTAAAGGTCAGAGTGGTACTAGGATGAAGACTTGCCTTTGCAACTAGGATATCACATTGTTCCTTATATATAAAAACCTGATACAGCATTTTACATGTAGTAAGTAATTAATACATGGTATCTAATAATTGTTAAACTACTTAACTTGCACAGAAAATGGACTCCAAAGTCTTC
This sequence comes from Suricata suricatta, assembly GCF_006229205.1. Classification (NCBI taxonomy): domain Eukaryota; kingdom Metazoa; phylum Chordata; class Mammalia; order Carnivora; family Herpestidae; genus Suricata; species Suricata suricatta. The sequence goes on from NC_043717.1 coordinate 90,703,202, forward strand.
TAATCATCCACAGTAATAAGTCGTCTTTTTTATCTCTCTAATGATCTCCTCTTTTCTATACACATAAATACACACAGAACACCAAGGAAAGGGGAGAAAACAGTGGAGTTCAAGAGATTAGGAATACATAAATATAGATATGTATGCATATAAATAGTATAATTCATCCATCCTAACTAGCCATAAATTCAGTTTTGAACTTAACAACTCACCTCACAAGGGATTCTCATGTTATTTAAAAAGACCAGTCTCTAATATGGCTTTGATTTCTGTCTTAGCAATAGGGGAAATATAACAAACATGAGAGGAAATAAATATAATAAATGGAGAATCAAAGTAGCAAAAACTTTAAAAATGAAAGCATGGTATGGCAGGAAGAGCAAAGAACTAGATTCAGGAGACATAGGGTATAGTCCAAATGCTGCCACTCACTAGTTATACAACTTTGCATAAGTCATTGAACCTTTCTCTGAGCCTACATTTAAACAAAAAAAAATACTCTCTGTCAAACATACTTCTTTGGATTATGCTGAAAATCAAATGAGATAAGAGATAGGAAAGTGTTTGACCAAATATAAAGCTGTGAAATGAACGTGACTAATACAACAATGCTTTTTAAAGAGTCCCATAAATATTGTTGACTAACTCTTCATTGGTAAGGACATGAAAGCTGAGGAGCAGAAGTTGATGGCTCATGAAATATGACATATATAGTAACAGCAGAGAAGGAAAATTAGGCTTCTTTAACCAGCTTGACTGGAACTACCAACACTACCAAATACTTTTTTAAAATCAGAAACCCCAAAATTTCAGCAGCTTGCAGCTTAAGAACTCCATTCAGTTAATGTTGTATTGGTACACAGCATCTCTGAATTCTATTCCATGTTCAAGAACTATAACATGCATTTTAAAAAATCTCTATCTTCCTGATCCACTCATCAGGTGATGGACATTTAGGCTTTTTCCATGTTTTGGCTATTGTTGACATTGCTGCTATGAATATTGGGGTACATGTACTCCTATGCATCAGCATTTCTGTATCTCTTGGGTAAATCCCTAGCAGGGCTATTGCTGGGTCATAAGGCAGTTCTATGGATAGTTTTTTGAGGAACCTCCACACTGTTTTCCAGAGCGGCTGCACCAGTTTACACAATGGAGTACTACATGGCAATGAGAAAGAATGAAATATGGCCATTTGTAGGAAAGTGGATGGACCTTGAGGGTGTCATGCTAAGCAAAATAAGTCAGGCAGAGAAGGACAGATACTATATGTTTGCACTCATAGGTCTAACAGGAAATTTTCAGAATGATCTAGCTTCAAGAAAAGCAAACAGTTAGTAGTGCTTAAGAAAAATTGATTCTGTATATTAGATAGAGATAGTTGATACCTGTCACACACAGCATTTTATATACTGTTAAGTGTAACTGCAATACAATCTAAGTTTATTTTGGGAGTGTTTGCTGTATAATTGGATTTAATGAAATGTTTAGAGGTGCAGTAGGCATGACTTTGAGTAGATAATGAAAGAAAATGCAAAATGTTTATTGATTCATGATGTGGTTTCATCTTAGCTTGGGCAAACCATGCAGTATTTAATACATAGTAGCAGAATATTTACTACTGAAGCTTGAAAAGATGTGAGTTCTTTGTGTGCAATCTTTCATTTATGCATGTGAGAGGGTTTTCTTTTTATAATATTTTTACATTGTAGTACTTGTTTTGCTTGTTGGTGGTGTTTGCTTATTTAATACATTCTATCAAGGACAGAAATTACATGCTTTTTTTTTCCCATAGAAAGTGTGTCTTGGGTTTTTCCCTTATTATTTTCTTTACTTTTT
>NC_043717.1:90705140-90745937 GCF_006229205.1 Suricata suricatta
GGAACGGAGGAGGGAGAGAGAGTTGGGGAGAGAGAGGGATGCAGAACTTGAGAGACTATTGAAAGCTGAGAATGAACTGAGGGTTGGGGGGGAGGGGGGAGGGGGGAAGACAGGTGGTGGTGATGGTGGAGGGCACTTGAGGGGAAGAGCACTGGGTGTTGTATGGAAAACAATTTGACAATAAAATATTATGGGAAAATAAATAAATAAATTGTGTTATATTCAAAAATAAAAAATAAAAAAATAAAAATAAAAAAATAAAAAAATAAAAAAACCTCTATCTCCTGTTATTGGAGTAAATATAAAATTCTACTATACCTTTATAGGAGCTGTCATTTCCCTAGCATTGCTTATCTTTGATAAATTAGAACCTGTCCTTAGAAGAGATAGGTTTTTAGTCACAACCTATGTAATGAAAAAAAATTGAGACATACCACAAGACACTGATTGTGTCATGGAAGGGTCACTATTTCTCCGAAGGGTCACAATGAGCTGAAGCATAGCAGTAAAATGCTTGAGAGACGCTGGCTGATCCCATCAGTCAGATGGTAGTTTGTTTCTCAGTTTGTTGACTCTTGTTTTCCTATGTTTCAACATGGTGCTTTGTTGATACCGTATTGCCACTTTTTTCCCTTTCAATTCCTTTCACCAATTTCATAGGCCATTATCCTCTTTTATAAGAAAGTCCTTTTCTGAGAAGCTGGCCTATAATCACCTCACTATTTTTTTGCCTCCTTTCTGACATGTGAAATGACTACTAACAATTCACCTTCATTCATTTCTGCAACTTCTCCTTTTTTGCCTTAGGTGCTTTTTTTCTATACCATATCCCATTCTCATTTTTAGGATTTGCAATTCCCTTTCACTAAATGTTGCCATCATTCATTTCAGTGACCCCAGGAAGCCTTGATCTTGACACTCATATGACTATAAGCTGTTTATTTCTTTTTTAATATAAATAATTTTGAAAGCTTAGCAGGGGGCCCTGTTCTCCTCAGGTTAACTCCTTTAACAGAGGCTCAAGTTTAAAACAGCTCAATATTGCCTATGTGTTTTGAAATGGTCATCCCAAATGATGCAGGAAAAGGTCCTACTTCAAAAATTAGTTGAATAATGCAAGCTTGAGGAAAAGAGAGTTGTGATCACGTTTAGATTCAATACAAGACATATTGGCTTTCTAAAGAAATATTGAATATTTTCCAATTATCTACAATTCTAATTTTAGCCATAATGTTATTATCATCGAATGCACTTGGATTTGAGTATGCATTATTTGAAAATGGGTGCTCAAACTGAAGAGGCAGTTAATGATGGCACTATTCACAAATACAACACAAAACCTTTACTACATAAATATTTTGTGATTTTACTTCCATTTTTCTGATAATTTTATGTGCTGTTTTCCAAATATCTAGATCTCATTTTAGTCATATGAAATGAATTTTAGCCACTGGTCCCCTTAGTAAATGTTACATGTTAAGTGAAGGCCTAAGGGTCACTTTTAAGGAAAATTTGTATCATTTACTAAAATGTCTAATAAATTATTGGGCCCCACAAAAATAGCCATTGAAGATTATCATCCTCTACTCACAATTTGACCCTCACAGACAGACTGTACTAATACCTCATGATGGATTTCTTTCATTCATATAATGGTTGTTTGAAACATCATTTCTTACCTCAAAATTAGTATGATATTTTCATGACAACAACATCTAAACCATGTGATAGCCATAATCCAGACAAATCCCAACAGACGGATATTTTACAAAATACCTGACCAGAACTCCTTAAAATTGTCAAGGTCATGAAATAAAGGAAAGTGTGAGAAACTGCCATAGCAAAGAATAATACAAAGATACATGACAAGTAAATGTAACATGGTACCCTAAATAAGGTACTGGAACAGAGAAAGGAACTTAGGTTAAAGCAAAGAAAATAGGAATAACGTATGGATATTCGTTAATAAAAATGTATTGATATTGATTCATTAATTGTGATAGATGTGTCGTATTAAAAATGTTAACAATAGGAAATAGTGGAAATAGGGTATAGAGGAATTCACTATGTTATCTTTGTAATTTCTCCATAAAGATAAAAACTATTCTAAAATTTGTGAAAAATGTTTATTAAAAAATATAATGTCCAGCAAATCATCAAAGAAAACTAGACACAAAAGAGACATTACAACATGAAAGAAAAGTAGCACAAACAACACATAGAAGAGGAACTCTACAAAATTTATATAACATAAGATTGAGAGGGGGGAGTTAAAAGGTGAAGTTTTTTAATTAAATTGAAGTTGTTATTAGCTCAGTTGTATGTATAAAATTTTTAGGTTTCTAAACCTCATGGTAACCTTATAGCAAAAAACTACAATGGATACAGAAAAGATTAGAAGAAGGGAATAAGGGAAGTAGGCAAGATGATGGAGAAGTAGGAAGCTCTGTAGACTTCACCTACCTGCATCTATTAAACTGAAAAAGACTGAAGGGACTATTCTCTGATATGAAAAAGTGAGTGGAGAACATACAGACCCTAGAAAGAAGACAACCCCAAGGATGCCTGAGTGAGTGAGTGAGTGCGAATTGGGGAAATTCAAAAAAAGGGCCGGCCCTGGAGGTGCAGAGGGAAAGGAACCCCAGACCAACACAGGGAGAACGTGCAGTGCAACAAAGAGACAAAGGGAAGAGAAAGAGAGATTGAAAACGCTCATAGAATGGTCCCTAGAGAAGTGATAAAGAACTCGCCCCCGGAAAGAGATATTGTCACCCAATATATAACAGCTGGGCACAGAGAGAGAAATCCTTCCAATCTAACTGGCGAATCCTTCCTTGGGCTTGGCGGCAGCAGCGCCCATTCCAAGAAGCACCAGGAGAGACAGCCCCCACCCCCTCTGAGGTCTTTAGCCACTCTCATCTATTAAAGTGAGAAAGACTGAAGGGACTATATCCTGATATGAAAGAGTGAGTGGAGAATATACAGACCCCAGAAAGAAGACAACCCCCAGGATGCCAGACATATTTTCCCTTATCTCACTTTTATCTCTCCTCTCGGCTGGTTATATATTTTTAGACTGTCCAGTCTTTTGATGTCTCTGTCTCCCATTTTTTATCCTTTTACTTCTCTTTTGTTTCTTCCCTTTTCTACCATTCCCCTTTTGGTTTGCTTGTTCTTTGGATTTGTCTGTGCATTTGCATGCTTTTGTTCCCTGTTGTCTTGTCTGTTTTCCTTTTCAGGGCTACCTCAAGAAACAAGCCAAAGGACACAGATTGGAGAGTCCCAAATATCACTGTGTAGGGAAATAAAATAATCAGAGGCACAACAAGGGAAACAGAGAGACACCATTAAGAAAACACTTCCTGAAATGACAGACCCTGGACAGTCAATGAGCCTCCTTTAATAGAGCAATACTAACAGGTACACAGTGCATAATGAGCTTTTAAAACTGACAAGAGGCAGAAAGCTAGCCAAACTGACAAGACGAAAGATCTCCCCTCTAATGAAATTCCAGGAAGAAGACACAGCCACAGAACTGCACAAAACAGACACAAGCAAAATAACTGTACAAAATTTAGAACAATTGTCATAAAGTTAATTGCTGGACTTAAAAAAAGCATCAAAGAAGCCATTGATACACAGAATAGAGACATACAAGATAGCTGCGACAAGTTAAGAAAGACTATAAATAAGGTGCATAATAAAGTGGAGGTGTCCACTGCATGAATTGAAGAGGCAGAGAGGAGAATAGGTGAATTAGAAGAGACACAATTATAGGAAAAGAGGAAGCCTAGAAAAAGAGAGGGAAATTGATACAGGAGCACAAAAGGAGAAATGGAGACCTGAGTGATACAATTAAATGGAACAATACCCGTAGCACAGGAATTCCTGAAGAAGGAAGAGAAAAAGGTCCTGATGGGGTGCTTGATCAAATTATAGATGAGAACTTCCCAAATTTGAGGAAAGATACAGACATTTAAATCCATGAGGTTCAAAGAACCCCCATAAGACATAACGTGTATCGACCTTCTGCAGGACATATCATAGTGAAACTGACAAGATATAAGGACAAAGAGAGAATTCCGAAAGCAGGTAGGGATAAAAGGGCCTTAACATACAAATGGAAACCTATCAGAGTGGTTACAGACCTAGCTAATGAATCTTGCCAGGCCAGAAAGGATTGGCAGGAAATCTTCAATGTGATAAGCAGAAAAAATATGCAACAAAGAATCCTCTATCAAGCTAGCCTGTCATTCAAAATAGAAGGAGAGATAAAAGTATTCCCAAATAAATAAAAATTGAGAGAATTCATCACCGCCAAACCAGTCCTACAAGAAGTCCTGAGGGGGACTCTATGAGGGAAATGTTGCAGAGACACCACTACAAACACAAACTCTACAGAGAACACAATGAATCCAAACCCACATTTTTCAATAATAACACTGAGTGTAAATGGACTGAATGCTCCAATCAAATGACACAGGGTATCAAAATGGATTTAAAAAACAACATCCATCTATTTGCTGTCTACAACAGACACATTTTAGACCTGGAAACACCTTCAGATTAAAAGTAAGGGGATGAAAAAATATCTATCATGTGACTAGTAGTCAAACAACAGTGGAGAAGTCATACTTATATTGGACAAACTGGACTTTATAGTAAAGGCAGTAACAAAAGATGAAGAAGGACATTATATAATAATTACAGGCTCTCTCCAACAGGAAGAGCTAACAATTATAAACATCTATGCACCAAATTCGGGAGCACCCAAATACATGAAATAATTAGTCACAAATAGAAACAATCCTATGGATAGGAATGTGTTAATTACAGGGGACTTTAATACTCCACTTCCAGCAATGGATAGATAAACCAGACAGAAAATCACTAAAGAAACAATGGACAAGAACGACACACTGGAACAGATGGAATTGATAGATATATTTAGAACTCTGCATCCTGAAGTTCTTCTCAAGTGCACATGGCACATTCTCCAAGATAGATCACATACTGGGGCATAAAGCAGCCCTCTATAAATATAAATGAATTGAGATTATACCATGCACACCTTCAGATCACAATGCTATGAAACTTGAAATCAACCACAGGAAAAAGTCTGGAAAACCTCAAAAATATGGAGGTTAATAACTACCCTACTAAAGGATGATTGGGTTAATCAGGCAATTAGAGAAGAAATTAAAATATATATATGGAAACCAATGAAAATGAAAATACAACAATCCAAACTTGCTGGGATGCAGTGAAGGCAGTCCTAAGAGAAAAGTATATTGCACTCCAGACATCGTTCAACAAACTAGAAAAAGCACAAATTCAGAATCTAACAGAGCACCTAAAGGAACTAGAAGGGGAGAAGCAAGAGCACCACAAACCCAGCAGAAAAAGAAAAATAATAAAGATCAGGGCAGAAATAAACAATATAGAGTCCAAAAAACAGTCAAACATATCAATGAAACAAAAAGTTGGTATTTTGAAAAAATAAACAAAATTGATAAACCTGTAGGCAGGCTCCTCAGAGAAAGAAGATAGAACACCCAAATATAAAGACACATGAATTAAAATGGATCTATTACAACCAATTCTGCAGAAATAAAAGCAATCATCAGAGATGACTATGAAAAATTATATGCCAACAAACTGGACAATCTAGAAGAAATGGACAAATTTCTAAACAGACATGCACTACCAAACTACAAATGGGAAGGAATAGAAAATCTGAACAGACCAATAACCAGTGAAGATTTTGAATCAGTTCTCAAAAGTCTCCAAAGAACAAGAGCCCAGTGCTAGTTGGCTTCCCAGGGCAATTCTACCAGAGATTTAGAGTGGAGGTAATACTCATTATTCTCAAGCTATTCCAAACAATAGAAATAGAAGGAAAATGTCCAAACTCATTCTACAAAGCCAGCATCACTTTGATTCCCAAACCAGACAGAGACCCAGCAAAAAAGAGAACTACAAACCAATATCCTTAATGAATACAGATGCAAAAATACTCAACATATACTAGCAAATTGAATTCAACAACACAGAAAAAGAATTATCCATCAGGATCAAGCGGGATTCATTCCTGGGTTACAAGGCTGGTTCAATATTTGCAAATCCATCAATGTGATACATCACATTAACAAGAGAAAAGATTAAAACCATATAATCCTGTCAATAGATGCAGAAAAAGCATTTGAAAAAACACAGCACTCCTTCTTAATTAAAACCCTAAAGAAAGTCGGGATAGAAGGAACTTATTTAAACATTATTAAATCAATTTATGAAAAACCCACAGCTAATATCATACTCAATGGGGAAAAAATGAGAGCTTTCCCCCTGAGATCAGAAACAAGACGGGGATGTCCACTGTCACCACTGTTGTTTCACATAGTGCTGCAAGTCCTAGCATCAGAAATCAGACAACAAAAGGAAATAAAAGGCATCAGATCGGCAAAGAAGAAGTCAAACTTTCACTTTTCGCAGATGGCATTATACTCTACATGAAAAACCCGATTGACTCCACCAGAAGAATTCTAGAACTATTCAATGAATTCAGGAAAGCTACAGGATACAAAATAAATGTACAGAAATTGGTTTCATTTTTATAAACCAATAATGAAGCAAAAGAAAGAGAAATAAAAAAACTGATCCCATTCACAATTGTACAAAAATCCATAAAATACCTAGGAATAAACCTAACCAAAGATGTAAAAGATCTGTATGATGAAAAGTATAGAAAACTTATAAAGGAAATTGAAGACGACAAAGAAATAGAAAAACATCCCATGCTCACGGATCAGAAGAATAAACATTGTGAAAATGTCATTACTACCCAAAGCAATCTACACATTCAATGCAATCCCCATTAAAATTGCACCAACCTTCTTCTCAAACCTAGAAGAAACTATTCTCAAATTTGTATGGAACCACAAAAGACCCCAAATAGCCAAAGTTATATTGAAGAAGAAAGCCAAAATGGGAGGCATCACAATCCCAGACTTTAGCCTCTACAACAAAGCTGTCATCATCAAGACAGTATGGTATTGACACAAAAACAGACACATAGACCAATGGAATAGAATAGAGAACCCAGAACTGGGCCCACAAATGTACAGCCAATTAATCTTTGACAAAGCAGGAAAGAATATCCACGGGAAAGAGACTGCCTCTTTAGCAGGTGGTGCTGGGAGAACTGAACAGCAACAAGCAGAAGAATGAAAGTAGACCACTCTCTTACACCATACACACAAATAAACTCAAAATGGCTGAAGGACCTGAATGTGAGACAGGAAACCATCAAAACCAGAAAGCCCTGCTTTGGAGGAGAAAGCAGGAAACAGCCTCCTTTACCTCAAAGACAGCAATTTATTACTCGACACATCTCCAAAGGCAAGGGAATCAAGAACAAAAATAAACTATTGGGAACTCATCAAGATAAAAAGCTTCTACACTGCAAAGGAAAGGATCAAAAGAACTAACAGGCAACCGACAGAATGGAAAAAGATAGTTGCAAATGACATATCAGACAAACGGCTAGTATCCAAAATTTACAAGGAACTCACCAAACTCCACACCCAAAAAACATATAACCCAGTGAAGAAATGGGCAGAAGACATGAACAGACACTTCTCCAAAGAGGACATCCAGATGGCCTACAGGCACATGAAACGATGCTCAACATCACTCATCATCAGGGAAATACAAATCAAAACCACACTGAGATATCACCTCACGCCAGTCAGAGTGGCTAAAATGAACAAATCAAGAGACTATAGATGCTGGCGAGGGTGTGGAGAGACGGGCACCCTCCTACACTGTTGGTGGGAATGTAAACTGGTGCAGCCCTCTGGAAAACAGTGTGGAGGTTCCTCAAAAAACTATCACTAGAACTTCCCTATGACCCAGCAACAGCATGCTAGGGATTTACGCAAATGATACAGAAGTGCTGATGCATAGGAGCACATGCACCCCAATGTTCATAGTGGCACTTTCTACAATAGCAAAATCATAGAAAGAGCCTAAATGTCTATTACCTGATGAATGGATCAAGAAGATGTGGTATATATACACAATGGAGTACTACATGGCAATGAGAAAGAATGACATATGGCCATTTGTAGCAGAGTGGATGGACCTCGAGGGTGTCATGCTAAGTGAAATAAGTCAGGCGGAGAAGGACATATACCATATGTTTTATCTCATAGGTCTAACAGGAGAAACCTAACAGAGGACCATAGGGAGGGGAAGGGGGAAAGAGAGTTGTGGAGAGAGAGGGACATAAATCAATAGAGACTACTGAATACTGAAAATGAACCTAGGACTGAAGAGGGAGAGAGGGGGGAAGGGGGTAATGGTAATGGAATGTGGGCACTTGTGGGGAGAAGCACTGGGTGTTATATGGAAACCAATATGACAATAAACCATTATAATTTTTTTAAATGAGTATGTTCAGGGACATCTGGGTGGCTCAGTCAGTTAAGTGTCTGACTTCAGCTCAGGCCATGATCTCATGGTTCACGAGTTTAAGCTCTGTGTTGGGCTCTGTGCTGACAGCTCAGAGCCTAGAGCCTGAATTGGATTCTGTGTCTCCCTCTCTCTCTGCCCCTTCCCCAGTCACTTCTGTCTGTCTATCTCAAAAATAAGTAAACATTAAAAAGATTTTTAATAAGTATGTTCATAGTTAATTCCAATTGGCTTATAGCTTAGAGAATTGTCAAAGTTATTCCAGTTGAACTTCCAAAGAAATTCTCTACTCAGGAATATCCTTTAATTGTTGCTACAATTCACTATTCAGTCTGGCAAAAATTGTGTTGGTTTCCTTACTGCATCTAATTGATGCCTGAGGAATTTTCTTATCTTTCCCAACAGACCTAGGAATTGAAGGCTGTGATGGAGAATGGCATCCAAGACACCTTAGATATTAACCAGAACTAAATTAAGCAAACCAGAATATAGTCCTCCTACCCATGACCCCAAAATTCTCATTCTTAAGTATATATCCAACAGAAATGCATTCATTTACACAACAGCAGCATTATTAATAATAACTAAAAACAGATGCCCAATTATCCATTTACTAGAGGCACGTGTGGTATATATTCACACAAAAAGAAAACAACAAAAAAGAACATACTACACCAACAGACAACATGGATGAATCTCAAAAATATAACATTGTGAAAAAAAAGTCAGACACCAAAGAATATATAATGTATAATTCAAATTATATAGAGTTCCAAAAAATAGAGAATACTAGAGACTTTAGGAATATAAACTTAGATGGTAAAACTATAAAATACATTACGGAAGCAATGGTCATAAATGTTAGGGTAATGGTTATCTCTAAGGAGGAATGAGTACTTGGAATGGGTATAAGGTGGCTTCTGGAGGGCATGATGATCTTCAATCTCTTGGTCTGAACTATGTGGTAGTTAGTTACAACTGAGTGTTTGTGAAAATCCATGAGTTCTGTATTTTGTGCACTCCTCTGTATGTCTATTTTACAACAAAAATGTTTAAAAAAATAAAAGGAAGAAAATACCAGGTACTGAGCAAAGAATTACCAAGTAGTAATATATAGAAGGAGTCAGGGATTGGTACAGAAGTATTCTATCTCCAGTCTCAACAAGGCAACAAAGAAGGCTTCTTGAACAACAGTAGTTGCTTTAAAAAGCAATTCTAAAACAAATAGCACTTTTAAGATAAGAGCTCCCACTAAGAAGATGTACCTTATGAAACTAATTCGATATTACACCGGAGTATTGTGAACATCTCTCCAAGGTGTTTGTTTAACCCAACAAATATATCAAAGGAACCTGTTTATAGTATGTCTCCCTTCATAACAGACCCCAATGGCCATCCCAGAAATAATAGAAAGGTGTCCTTTGCCCATTTTCTGAATAAATAGTAGTAGAATAAATCTTCAATTGGAATATGGCCAAACAAGATAACCCAAAAGATATATAAAAAAGGGGATCCTTTCTCTTACACATCCCATTTCCATCAATTAGACTCAGACAAACCTCTGAAAGTATTCTAAGAAATGTTACTCCTCACATTTGCTAGAAAAATAAAACAGATTTGATCTAAGTCTTGATTTTATGAGTTTTATTTGTCTGTTTCCAGCAGGAATAAAATGTGCCAAATTCTTACTTCATTTTCACTTTAAGTTTTAAATATGAATAACCATTCATCTAAGTGTTGGACCACAGTGTACAGAACCACTTAAAGCCCAGGAACATGTCACTTGTGCTAATGGCTTCCACTAGTCTATGAGGAAATGTTACTTACATCTTGCTGACTGCTTTGGATTAATGAAGACAAAGAAAAAAAATATTTCAAAGGAAATTTACCTCTGCCCTTAAAATGCATGGAGTCTGCATGTTATGGAGTTTAGAAACATGTTTCATTAGGAAATCTTAAAAACCTACTAAAGACAAGTTTTCCATTAAAAATTACTAGGGACAAGTTTCCCATTAAAAACTATATTTGTACTCTCAAGGAGCCAACCAAGGAATGTTTTCACTACAAAGGGCATTAATAAGACAATTGGTAACATTGGAATAAAGATAAGTAATACTGTATCAGTATTTATTTTTTTATTTTGATAACTGTTCTGTGGTTATATTAGAGATTGCCCTTGATTTTAATAAACACAAACAGAAGTTTTAGGGGTAAATAGACATCATATTTGCAACTTACTCTAAAACAGTTTGGAAAAAAAATCTATATGTATTTATGTACAGGAAGAGAGAAAGATTTAGAAAACAAAGGCAGTAAAATGTCAACATTTGGGAAATCTGAGTGAATAGTACTATAGAAGTTATCATACTATTTTTCTCAACTTTTCAATGATTCTGAATTTACTTCAAAATAAAAAATATAAAAATAAATGAGTTCATGTTCCAAGATCTAGGGATAAGAATCATTATGTGACTCTGATAAAATTAAAATGTACAGGCTCAGGCCAATAACAAACTATATGATTGTGGACTTGATTTTCCTGTGTCTCAGTTACAGCAACTTTGATTTAAAAAAATGAGCTGATTATATGGTGTTTGAATTCCATTCCAATTCTAAAATGTCATATTTCAATGTCCTCTTATTTGTTCTCCATAAACTCCTCCTCTTCAGCTGGCTTATTACCTCTTGCAAGGAAATAAAGAAGTAATGTCAAGAGCTAACATTTATTAAGAATTCAGTAGCCAGAGCCTTCCTAAAATTTTTAACATAAATTCCTTAATCTTCACAACAACCATATTTGTAGGTATTATTATCATCCTCATTTTATAGAAAAAGAAAATGAAGCACAGAAAATGACAAAATATACCTTACATGATGGAATTGCTAAGTGGACAGAGCTCAGACCAGAGACCATACTGACATCCCTCATACCAAGGGTCAGAAAACTTTTTCTGAATGTTGCCAGATGGTAAATATTTTGGCTTTGTGTAGCTATAGGTCTCTACCACATATTCTTCTTATTTTGTTTATATAATCCTTGAAAATACTTTTCTAAAAATACTCTTTGACTGCAGGCAGTACAAAAACACATTCTGGGCCAGATTTAGCCCACAAATTGATTGATGTCTTATACCACCCTACCTCTTAGAAAGAGACGAAATAGTCACCAAATGACACAATTGGAAAGAGACTCAAGAAATCACCTCATCTAATTCCTTCGTTTTACAGATGAGGTATTAAGATATCAACTCATTTGCCTAAGGCCATCAGGTTAAAACCTGGCTCTTTTGGCTCCTCATCCAGTTTAAATTTTAGATCCATCCTGGGAAAACCCAAATTATGTTACTAATTTATATTTGCATTTATGGCCACTGGTAACCAATAATCAACTTTAAATCAACCTAGAAAGCAAGACTTATACAAAAAATTTCAATAATAACAAATGCGACACAAGAATGTACTTAGCTATTTAAATTAATTCAAATCAATTCAATACTTTTGTGTCTAGCATTAGAGAAGAACAAAAAGGATTAAGTGGGCTCTGCCTTCAGAAAAAAACTCTTGTGGAGAAACTTAAAAATGTGAGCAAATGACAAGAAATAAAGATGGGGAGGGATCAATGAGAGTTGTAGCTATCCCAGTAGTTTCCAAGAGAACTAGAACTAGATAGAGCTGGAAGGAATGAGTAGGCTCTCTGGGGAAGCCTTCTGTATTGCACTCACATGGGCTTCAACCCAACAAATCTCAAACAAGGACTAAGTGAAAGCATGTGCTATGGGACCCAGCATTCAGAAAGCATTGTCCCTGCCCTCAGGCACTTTAAAATCATGTGAAGACCACATGATTTCACTTGGGTCATCTTTAGAGATTTGAATATATGCCTCAGAGTAGTTCTCCCAGACGCTGTTCACGTGACATCTAACACAGAAGAAACGGAGAGTTAAAATAGGAATAAAATTTGGTTGCACAGAAAATGGTGACTTCAGATGAAGCTGATTAACTATGTTCTCAATAGCTCCCGCCAGGGTTACCTCTCTCCTTGATTTATCTACAAGGCTATTTCCACTGGAGCAGGAAGAACAGTGTTTAGATATCAGAGAAGCTCATGTGAGCTAAATCTGTTCTCTTTGTCACTGTGTAAAATTCAATGTGATGTACATTTGTTGTCTTCTTGTCAGTATAAACATCACTTGAGTATATTAATATGTATGAAACCAACCTTTAACCATCAAAGTCCATAAGCTTTCTTCAGCCTTACTCTGTTCAAAACCTTATCCCAAAATTATAAGATATTGTGATGCTGGCTATAAAACTGATGGGATATAAATTTCATTTAAATATTCATCAGTTGTTCATATCTGCATATGACTGTCATGTTCTTACAGCAATATTTGTAAGCTATGGAAATAATAACAATATTTACATAGTGGCATCATAAACCAAAGTAAAAGAGTTGATCGGGTGGGTAAAAGAGGGAGAGTACCAAAAAGTCTTAAGCTGCTTGAAATGACTACTACTGAAGTATGAGAATGTAATGCAAAAAAGGCTAGAAGAAATTAAAAGATGCAGGTTTTGGTCTTGTTTCTGTCACTAATAAGTTGTGAGATGGTGACACAGTAACTTCACTGACCCTCTATTTCCTCATCTGAAAGTAAAGAGCTGGATGAAATGATTTTAAAGATTTAGAATTAAATATATTATTCAATGGATTACACACATTTTGGTATAAATGTGAAAGTTCAAAGAGACATAAAACCAGGCCTTTCCATTAAAACAATTATAGATCAAGCACTGGCTAGAATAATAAACTGTCAACGTTGAAATGGACCTTAATGGTCATTTATTCTGGGGACTGGCAAACGTTGTGAAGAGCCAGATAGCAAATATATCAGGCTTTAAGCACTGCCTTTCTCAAATATTTGTCTTTTTATAAACAGCCCTTTAAAAGCCATTCTTAACTTTCAGGTTGTACAAAAAGACAAAAGTTGAACTATGAAACGTATTTACCAACTCCTGCTCTAGTCTAACATTCATTTTACAGATGAAGAGATTAAGGTCTAGAGACATCAAGTGATTTGTGTATACTCACAAAACTAATGGAGAGTCGGGACTAGTTGTCAAGAAATCTCAGTCTAGTGCTCTTTTTTGCTTTTCTAAAGTATGACTTACCTTAGACTTTAAGGGCTCTTTAACATATAATTTGTTAGGCCTTTTCTATACTCATCTCCCTTTCAGCACATATCTTCATGACACAAGGCCTCATGATACTTTCTCACTACCTAAGGCCCCCATATAGTACCATATCCAAACCTGACCTTTACTAGACAACATCTTTTGAATAAGACTTGTATTACTTATCTCTTACATCTATCTAAATCTACTCACCCAGCACCTCTTTTCCTCAAGGTTGTATTTTCTATAATAGGATAAACTTAATCTTACCATTATGGAAATATGGGTTACTGAAACAAAGCTGTTCCATTTCAGTTGGATCTGTCTCTATGTAACACTGGCAATTTTAACATACTGAACTTATATCACCACACACCTAGAAATATCTCGTATAATACCCTACAAAATCATATTATGTATATACTATTATTATTCTCATTTCATAGCTTAGAAAATAATAATTTTGGTCAATTGCCTAAAGTTATACAGGTAGTAATTAGTAGAATAATGATTTGAAACTAAGTTTGATTCTGAGCCTCCTAGGCCATCAGGTTTGTAGACTTACACCAATTCAGTGACAGAAGGATAATACAGTATGTCACAAAGGATAGGTTCTCCAGAACCCTAAAAATACATCAGAAGTAGCTCCAGTTTCTTTTCCTCAAGAAAACATTAATCATGGTCTAAAACTTAGGCATGACGATTTGCCTTGTCATCCACTCTTTCAGTCTGGATTTCTCAATCAATATGGCAGCTCCAACAACACTAAATATCTCTAGTCTAACCCAAAACAGTGATGAATAGTGATGACCTTTGGAAATGGAGTGCACTGTACAGCCAAGTAATAGAATACTCATTAATTAAAACAGAGATTCTAGCCAATACAGCATTTGGAAATTAAAGAAAACCACTGAACAGGTGGTGAGAGGTACTTGATCACTCCCATCTAATGTCTAAATTTAACCATCTCTCCAGCTGGGCCACCCACAGTGGACACAATATAGAAGGTCTTCTTTTTTGCAAAGAAACACAGTGCCCTATGGTACTGCTTTTCATCAAAGTAGTCACTGCCAGACATTCGTTACCCCCAAAGCCTTCAGGAATTTTTCCTGAACATCTGTTAGCAAGGAACTCATCTGAATGAATTATTTTTATGTTTAAATAAGGATGTAATACCTAAAGATGCAAGTAACATTCTTACTTTCATACTATAGTGGAAAATACATTGAGATAGCAATCAGAAAGCCTCAGTTTTGGCCACAGCTATGCTGTAACCTGGCTGGGTAACCCTTGGGCAAGTTATTTCTCCTCCCTAGGTCTTAGTTTCATCTTCCAAAGAAAAAAGGAGGTGAGGGGTTAGGTATAATGTCATCCAAACTCCATGGGTAGGATTACCCATTATTTCACAAATACACATCCTTCTATACTCTAGAATCTTGCTCTCTATGCTTAAAATGCAAATCTGATATCCAAGCTTTTCTGTGATTCAAGGTAATCTTATCTGTCCTATTCCATCACCCAGACTTTCTTAAAATCATATTGTCTGTTTTTATTAAGTGGGCTGTGAGGTGGCCAAGTGCCCTCCCTCTGCACATTGCAGCCACAGCCCACCCTACTTTACCCAGGCTGACCAAACACCAAGCCCCCATGCAACACAGCCATGGCCCACTCCACCACAACCAGCAGGCACAATCAGTCCACTTGTACAGGGGACATCTTTAGAGCACCTCGCTCTGGTGGTCAGGAGGGATTGGGTTTCTGGGTCTCACAGAGATGAAACCATCAGAGAGAAAAGTTCTTGTCAGGCTACAACCCCCAGGGCACTATACAAACAGTAGACTGAAAAACACCCACAGTATTCATTTGAAAAATGTCTAGTTGACTGTTCTAGGACTTCAACCTGAAGGGAAGACTTCAGGTTTATCATCAATCAGGAGGCTTCAGAAATACCCACAGGGAACAAAGGAAGGGAAACACCATATTAGTGCCCTCTCTTGGCATTGCAGTAGCTCATTAATACTCCCCAATAAAAAAGTTTATATACACATCTAAAGCTACAATTTTTGCATCTGTTACCCATGAGACACCTCTAGATCTCCTGATCTGGAAGTCAGCAGGGTATATGATTGCAATGCCACAATACTATATGTATTTACATACGTTGAAGGCTGCTGCCTAAGAATCTGAATTATAATTAGCCTAAAACTAGGCACTGTCTGAGAACCTTCCCTGTGGAATACTGACAAGTCTTGATACACCCTCAAAAACTGGAATCTGTCAAAAATAAATCAGGCTACTTAAACAATCATAAAGATTTAAGTAACAACCACAGGCTAAGGAAAGGCTGAATGAAAAGGACACTCTTTAAAGACTGTCAGAGAGTCATTTTGCCTATGACATAGAAACAAACACATAGAATCAAGCAAAATGAAGAGACATAGTAATATGTCTCAAATGAGAGAACAAGATAAAACCTCACAAAGAGACCTTAATGAAACAAAAGTAAATAATCTAACACAAAGAGCTCAAAGCAATGGTCATAAAGATGTTCACTAAACTTGAGAGAAGAATAGATGAACCCAGTAAGCACTTCAACATGAGAAAGAAAACATTAAAAAGTACCAAACATAAGTCATAAAGCTAAAAATACAAGAGGTAAACAGAAAAATGCACTATAGAGTTTCAACAGTAGACCAGATGATGTAGAACAGATCAGTGACCTGAAAGAGCAGTGAAAACCATATAAAGTAGCAAAAAGAAAAAAAAAAGATTTCTAAATTAACATAGCTTAAGGAACTATGTGACAATATCAAGGAGAACTAAACTGCATCAAAGGGGCACCAGAAGGAGAAGAGAAAGTAGAAAATAAGTAGAAAACTTATTTGAAAAAATAATGGCTTAAAATTTCCCTAATCTCAAAAAAAGAAACAAGCATCCAGTTCTAGAAATCATAGAATAGTCTCAAATAAGTTGGAACCAAAGAGATCTACACTAAGAAACATTACAATTAAAATGCCAAATGTTAAGATAAAAAGAATACTAAAAGCACCAAGAGAAAAATAACTTGCTACATACAAAAGATCTCCCATAAGACTATCAGCATATTTTTCAGCAGAAACTTTGGAGGCCAAAAGGGAGTAGCATAATATATTCGAAGAACTAAATGGAAAAACTTCCAACCAAGAGTACTCCACCTGGCAAGATTATCATTCAGAATAGAAGGAGAGATAAAGAATTTTCCACACATGCAAAAACTGAAGGAGTTTATCACCACTAAATCAGCCTTACAAGGAATGTTAAAGGGACTTATTGAAGCTGAAAAGAAAACTTATGAACTGGAAACAAGAAAACATATGAAAATAAAAACTTCACTTGTAAATGCAAATATATAGGAAAGGTAGATTAACCATTTAAAGAACTAATATAAAAGCTGAAAGACAAAGGAAGTAAAATTAACTATAACTCTAGTAAAGAGTTAAAGGATATACAAAATAAAAAGATGTAAAATAGGACATCAAAAACAGAACACATGTTGGGAAGGTAGTAAAAATGTAGAGTTTTTAGAATTCACCCAAACTTAAGATGCTATCAACTTCAAATAGACTGTTGTATATATAGGATGTTATATTTGAACCTTATGGTAACCACAAAACAAAAACCTATGGTAAATTCACAAAAGAAAATGATAAATAAGTTTAAACATAACAGTAAAATCACCAAACCACAATGGAATAGAGCAAGAGAAGGAGAAAAGAGCCACAAAACAGCAAGAACACAGTCAACAAAATAGCAGTAAGTATATACCTATCAATAGTTACTTTGCATGTAAGATACCCAGTCCAAGATGGTGACGTAGAAAGACCTTGAACTCACCCCCTGCACAGAACACACCAAATTACACTTACTTATAGAAGAATACATAGAAATAGGGACTGACTAAACAAATTCTAAACAAAAAGATAGAGGAAAAGGCAAAAGAGAACAGCAGAAGAGACAGAAATGGTAACAAAGAAAACTACTCACGATACTATGGAAGGATAATACTGAGGGTTGGAAGAGATTCCTCTCTCCTTGGGCACAGTAAAAAGTCATGATTTCAAAGAGCAACTAGCATATTAAAAGGCAGCTCTAGAACTCTGCCAAATATAAAAGGAGCTACAGGAACACTCTCCTGAACAGTGGGACTAAAGACTAACAGGTTTATGTTCTCCCTCCAGCTTAAAAGCTCAGACCAGAGGAGGGTCCAGTTACCACAGCCAGCTTGCCACTTCAGTGAGCCCCTGGCCCACAAGCCCACTGTAGGCTTCATCATGCTGAGGCACAGAAGAAATGCTGCAACATAAAAGAGAAACTAGCATATAAAAGAGCCAACCCTAGAACTGTCTTTTGGGGGAGATCCTGGAACACTCCCCAGGTGAAAGCACTGGTGGACACAATCAATGGTCCCCATCACCTTGAAAGTATGCATCGGTAAATAGTCCAGTTGCCCTAAGAGCCTGCCACTTCAGTGAGCCCTGGGACCTTAGCCCATACCAGCCCCAGCCATACCATCAAGGCAGTCACAGGTAAGTGCACACTGGAACACCCTGCTCTGAGCTCACTTCACCACCCTTCATGCCAAAATGACACAGGAGCAAAGCACCCTGGAATACTCCCAGCCCATACCACTTTGGCTTCAGATGGTTTGCTAGGGCAATATTGATATCCAGTACTGGAACCTCCTGACTGATGTCTTCTTCAGGTCAAGCAACCCACCAGAGTGCTCCACCAGGAACTCACAGCCCATGCCTACATCAGTTTCAGTCACCCCAAGACCCCCTACATAGAAGGCCCTTGAACACTCCTACCCACACTGGCCTCAGCTCTACTCACCCAGGAAGTGCATTCCCTGTGCTGAGCACACCTTCAGACATTCTGGCTTGCATCCAACTCAGCTTCAGCTATTCTGTCAGGTCATATTCATTGTGGGGAGCCCTGGGAAACCCCAGCTTCCAACCACTTGAGCTTTAGCTGTCCTGCCAGGACACCTTTTGCATAAAGAACTCTGAGACAACAGCAACATGTAACCACTTTAAATTTAGCTGTCCTGCCAGGTCACCACCTGCACAAAGTATTCCATGGCCTCTCAGCCTATACCAGACCTTGGCTCCACTGGTTCCTTCATGGAAACCTCTTTGTAGAGAATCCCATAACACCCCTTTACATCCACTTTAGCTCCAGTTGTCCTGAAGAGGTGACCTCTGTGTGTACAACCCCACAGCTTGCACTGTCTTCAGTTTCAGCAATCTTGCCAGGGTATCTTCTGAGCAGAGAGCTCAGGGACCTCTGGCCCAAACATTGCCTCAGCTCCAGCCACCCCATCAGGGGACCTCCTAATAAAGATTGACCCCAAATACCCCATTTTCACTGATTTTAGCTTCAACTGTCCTGCCAGGATGCCCTCAGCATACAGAACACCAAAATACCCTAGCCTGCATCCACTTCAGCTTTAGCTGTACTGATGGTGTGCCTGCTATGCAGAGAGCCACAGAATCCCCTGAATTTCACTCACATCAGCCTTAGATGTCCTTCCAGGGTGCTGTATGCATTAAGAGTCCAAGGATATACTAGCCTGCATATCATCTCAGCTCCAGCAGCCCTGCCAAGGTACCCCAACACAGAGCACCCCAGGATCCCCCAACCTTTACTCATTTCAATTTCAGCTGTCCTTCCAGGTTATCCTCAGTGCTTTTCTAAGCACTGAGCACCCCAACACAGAGCACCTCAGGATCCCCTGACATGAACTTAATTCAGGTTTAGCAGTCCTGCCAGGGTGCCCACTGTATGGAAAACCCCTGGACCTCCCAGCCCATATGCCACCTCAATGCCAACCACCCTGCCAGGGCACCCTATGTCTGAAAAGCTCCAGGACACCCTCAATAAAACCCACTTAAACTTTAGCTATCCTGCCGAAGGGCCTTCTGGATATAGACCCTTGAGATACCTTAGCTTGCACTCACTTTAGCCAGGGCATCTGCTGTGTGGGGGATCAGGAACCATACCAATTTGTGCCCACTTGAGCTTTAGCTGTCTTACCACGCTTCCCACTGGAAAGATCCAGGACCCCCAAACCATGCCAGTCATAGGTGCAGTCAGCCAGAAATGTCATCATGTGCACAACCCACATAGGGGATGACTATACACAATACTTCTTTCAAGTTCAGAAGCAGCTGTTCCACCTAATCCATACAAACAAACACAGAGAGCCAAATAAAAAAGGGAGACAGAGGAATATGCTCCAAAAGAAAGAAGAAGTCAAAACCTCAAGAAAGAAAGTAAATAAAATGGAGATAAGCAATATGCCTGATTTTAAAGAAAACTAAAGTAATAATCATAAATATGCTCACTGGGTAGCAAAAAAAGTAGAATTCAGTGAGACCTTCAAAAAAGAGACAGAAAATATAAGAAGAAGCAATTAGAGTTAAAAAATACATAAAATTAAAAAAAAACAAGAGGGAATCAACAGATTAGCTGATGATAAAGAATATATCTGCTATCTAGAACACAGGGTAATGGAAAGCACCAAAAATGAACAGAAAAAAAACAATTTTAATTAATATAGGGTAGGAGATTTCATGGACAATAATGATTGAACAAATATTTGAATTATAAAAGGTACAAGAAGAAGAATGAGAAAAAGCTTATTTGAGGAAATAACAGCTGAAAACTTTCCTAATCTAGGGAAGGAAATAGATATCCAAGTTCAAGAACTGCAGAGAGTCTCAAACAAGATGAACCCAAGGAGGACTATAACATGACATATAATAATAAAAATGTCAAAGATTAAAGAGAAAGAGAAAAATTTAAAAACAACAAGAGAGAGGCAAAAAGTTACCTACAAGGGAAACCCAAAAAAACATCAGCTGATTTTTTTACTAGAAATTTTGCAGACCAAAAAGGGAGTGGCATGTTATACTAAAAATGCTGACAAGAATAAACCTACAACCAAGAATACTCTACCCAGCAACGTTATCATTCAGGTTTGAAGGAGAGATAGTTTCCGAGATAAAAGATGAAGAAATTCATTTCCACTAAACCAGCCTTACAACAAATGTCAAAGGGACTTCTTTAAGTGGAAAAAAATGGCCATGATTAGATATACAAAAATTAGGAATAAAAAGATGTAAAATATTATAAGCATATACATAAAACATGGTGGAGAAAGAAAAGTTTTTCTTTTAGAATGCGTTTGAACTTACATGACTATCAACTTAATATAGACTGTTATGTACTCAGGATATTATATGTAAAGCTCATGGTAATCATGAACCTGAAATTTATAATAGATATACAAAAAAATAAAGAAAGATAAATATAACATTAAAGAAACATATCAATCACAAAGAAAGAGAACAAGGTATTAAGAAAGGAAAATAGAACTACAAAAACAACCAGAAAACAAGTAACAAATGGCAATAAGTATATACCTACCCATAATTACTTGAAATGTAAATAATCTAAATGCTCCAATCAAAAGACATTGCATAGCAGAATGAATTTCAAAAAAAGACCCATCTATATTCTGCCTACAAGAGACTCACCTCAGACCCAAAGACACATAAAGACTGAAAGCCAAGAGAGGGAAACACATTTATCATGCAAATGGAGTGGGCAGGGGAAAAAAAAGGGTAGGAATACTTATATCAGACAAAATAGACTTTTTTTTAAAAAAAGTTTATTTATTTACTTTGAGAGAGAGCAAAGTGAGCACATGCATGCACACATGCAAAACAAGGGAGGGGCAGAAGAAGAGAGAATCTCAAGCAGGCTCCATGCTTGCAGCGCAAAGCCTGACACAGGGCTCAAACCAAGAACTGTGAGATCATAACCTGAGCCAAAACCAAGAGTTTGATATATATCCAACTGAGCTATCCAAGTGTTCCAACAAAAAAGATTTTAAGGCCACGACTGTAACAAGAGACAAAGAAGAGCTTTATATAATGATAAAAGGATCAAACCAACAAGTGGATACTTATAAATATTTATAAACATTATAACCAACACTGTAACACCTAAATACATAAAGGAAATATTAACAGGCATAAAGAGGGAAATTGATAGTAATGCAATAATAGTTGGGGGTGTGAAAACCCCACTTACATCACTGGAAGATCATCCAAGCAGAAAATCAATAAGAATATGGTGTCGTTGAATGATACATAAGACCAGATGGACATAACATATATATGTATAATATATCATTTAAGAAACAACAAAATACACATTCATTTCAAATGCATATAAAACATTCTCCATAAGAGATCACACATTGGGCTACAAAAAAGCCTCAAGAAACTTAAGAAGATGGAAATCAATCCATGAATCTTTTCTAAACAATGGCACGGAACTAAAAATAAAACACAAGAAGGAAACTTTAAAAAAATCACAAACATATGGAGTTTAAACAACATGACACTAAACAGTAGGTCAATGAAGCAATAAAAATAGAAATAAAAACAATACACAGAGGAAAATGAAAAAGAAAACAATGGTTCACAATCTTAAAGGCACACTGAAAGCAGTTCTATGAGGGAAATATATAGCAATACAGGCCCACCTCAGGAAATAAGAAAAGCTCAAATAACCTTACACCAAAAGAAACTAGAACAAGAAGAATAAACAAAGCCAACAGTGAGTTTAAAAAGGAAATAATAAGAATGAAAGCAGAAATAATGACACAGACATTAAAGAAACAATAGGAAAAAAATCAGTGAATCCAAGAGCTGGTTCTTTGAAAACATAAAAAAAATTGATAAACCCTTAGTCAGATTTATCAAGAGAAAGGACTCAGATAAAAAAAATCAGAAATTAGAGAGAAGTAGCAACTGACACCACAGAAATATAAAGATTAAAAGAGAATACTATGAAAAATTATATACCAATTGGATAACCTAGAAGAAATGGAGAATTCCAAAAAACATACAATCTTCCAAAACTGAATTAGAAACAGTAAGTCTGAACATACCAATTACTAGTAATGAAATTGAATCAGTAATCATAAAACTGCCACAAAATAAAAGTCCACAACCAGATGGATTCACAGGTGAATTCTACCGAACATTCAAAAAAGAATTAATACTTATTCTTCTCAAACTATTACAAAACGTAGAGAAGGAAGGAAAGCTTTTGAATACATTCTATAAAGTCAGAATTACCCTGATACCAAAACTAGACAATGACACCACAAAAAAAAAGAAAAGAAAACTAAAGGCCAATATTCCTGATGAACACAGACACAAAAATGTTGAACAAAATATAAGCAACTGGCATTCTACAATATGTTAAAAGGATCATTCACCATTAGTCATGTGGAATTTATTCCAGAGATACAAGGAAAATTAAATATTTACAAATCAATGTGATATAGCAGATCAACAAAATGAGAGAGAAGAATCATATGATCATCTCAACAAATGTAGAAAAAGCATTTTACAAAATTTAACATCCACTCATGATAGAAAGTGTCAACAAATTGTGTTTAGAGGGAACATACTTCAACATAATAAAGACCATATATCAAAACCCCACAGGTAACATACTTAATAGTGAAAAACTGAAGGCTTTTCTTCTAAGATCAGAAACAAGACAAGGATGTCCACTCTCACCACTTTTATTCAACATAGTACTGGAAGTGTTAGGCACGACAATCATACAAGAAAAAGAAATAAGAAGCTTCTGTATTGATAAAGAAGAAAATTGTTATTATTTGCAGATATCATGATACTATTCACAGAATAGCCTAAAGACTCTACCCTTAAACTATTAGAAGTAATAAATGAATTCAGTAAAGTGGAAAGATACAAAATGAATACACAGAAATTGGGAGCATTTCTATACACTAATAATGAATCATCAAAAAGAGAAAGTAAGGAAAAACTCCATTTACAATCATACCACAAAGAATAAAATACCTATGAATAAACTTAAAGAGGTGAAAGATCTGTACTCTGAAAACTATAAAACACTGATGAAAGAAACTGAAAATAATACAAACAACTGGAAAGATATTCTATGTTCATGGACTGAAAGAAATAATATTATTAAAATGTCCATGGTACCCAAAGGAATCTACATATTCAATGCAATCTCTATCAAAACACCAACAGCATTTTTCACAAGACTGTTTCAAATAATACTGAAATTTGTATGGGGCCACAGAAGACCCTAGAACCAAATCAATCTGGAGAAAGAAAAACAAAGCCAGAGGAATCATAATTCTAAATTTAGAGTTATACTGCAAAGCTGTAGTAATCAAAACAGTATGGCAATGGCACAAGAATAGGCACATTGATCAATAGAACAGAATAGAGAGCCTAGAAATAAACCTGCACTTAGATGGTTAATTAATCTATGACAAAAGAGGCAAGAATCTAAAATGGGGGAAAAACAGTGTCTTCAATAAATGGTACTGGGAAAACTGGACAGCTATATGTAAAAGAATGAAACTGGACCACTCTAACACCACACATAAAAATAAACTCAAAATTGATTAAGGACCTAAATGTGAGACCTGCAACCATAAATATCCTAAAAGAGAAATTACAGACAGTAATTTCTATGAAACTGGCTGTGGCAACATTTTTCTAGATATGTCTCCTATAGCAAGGGAAACAAAGGCAAAAGTAAACTATTGGCAATACATCAAAATAAAAACCTTTTGTACAGTAAAGGAAATAATCAACAAAACCAAAAAGCAACATACAGAATGGGAGAAGATATTTGCAAATAACAGATCCCATAAGGGGTTCATACAAAATACATGAAGAACTCATACAAGTCAACATCAAAAACACAAACAATCCGATAAAAAATGGGCAGAAGAATGAAATGGAAGTTTTGCCAAATAAGACCTACAGATTGCCAACAGACATATGAAAAGATACTCAACATCACTCATCATTAGGGAAACGCAAGTTAAAACTGCAATGAGATATCTCCTTATACACGTCAGAATGGCTAAAATAAAAAGACAAGAGATAATAAGTGTTGGTAAGGAATATATAGAAAAGGAACCCCCATACACTATTGGTGGGAGTGTAAATTGGCTTAGCCACTGTACAAAACAGTATGTGGGTTTCTCAAAAAATTAACAGTAGATATACCATATGATCAAAAAATTCCACTACTGGGTATTTACCCAAAGAAAAAAACACTAATTAAATAAGATATATGCACCCTATGTTTATTGCAGCATTATTATTTGTATGAATAAATCATATTTGTTTTGTCCACAAAACAAATCTCAATTAATAAAAAAATGAAATCATATAAAACATCTTTTCTAACCACAATGGTATGAAACTAGAAATCAACTATAAGAAGAAAACTGGAAAATTCACAAATAGGTGGAGATTAAACTTACTGCTGAAAAACCAGTGGGTCAATAAAGAAACCAAAGGAGAAATTTAAAAAATACCCACAAAGTCAGGCAGAGAAGGACAGATACCATATGTTTGCACCCATAGGTCTAATAGGAAAAACCTAACAGAGGACCATAGGGAGAGTAAGGGGGAAAGAGCGTTGGGGAGAGAGAGGGACACAAATCATGAGATTATTGAATACTGAAAACGAACTGAGGGCTGAAGGGGGGTGGAGAGGAAGGGGGTGATGGCCATGGAGAGAGACACTTGTGGGGAGAAGCACTGGGTGTTATATGGAAACCAATTTGACAGTAAACTATTTTTTAAAAAATATCCACAGACAAATGAAAATGGAAATACAATAGTCCAAAATTTATGGGATGCAACAAAAACAGCTTTAAAAGGGAAGTGTATAGCTATGTAGGCTTATATCAAGAAACAAGAAAAATCTCAAATAAGCAATCTAACTCTACACCTAAATGAACTATGAATAAAAGAAACTCAAAATTAGTAAAGAAAGGAAATAAGGATCAGAGAAAAAAATAAATGAAATAGAGACAGAAAAATTAGAAAAAATCAATGAAATTAAGAGCTGATACTTTATTTTGAAAAGCTAAACAAAATTAATAAATATTTCACTAGACCCACCAAGAGAAAAAAATAAAATAAACAAAATAAACAAATCAGACATAAAAGAAGTTACAACTTATACTAGAGAAATACAAAGAATTGTAAGATGCACTACACACAATTATACACCAACAAATCAGACAACTAGAAGGAAGGGATAAATTCCTAGAAAATATAACCTCCTAAGACTGAATCACGAAGAAATAGAAATTCTGAATAGACCGATTATTAACACAGAGATTGAATCAGTCATCAAAACCTTCCAACAAATAAAAGTACAGGACCAGATAGATTCACTGGTGAATTCTACGAAAGATTCAAAGAAGATTTAATATCTATCTTCAAATTACTTCAAAAAATTGAAGAAGTAATGCTTCCAAATTCATTTTACTAGGCTAGCATTACACTGATACCAAATACAGATAAAGATACCCACAACCCCCGCCCCAGGCATACACACAACAGGCCAGGATGGACCTAGAGAGTATATTGCTAAGTGAAGTAAGTCAGTGAAAGACGAATGCCATATGATTTCACTCTTATCTGGCATTTAAGAAAGAAATCAAACAATCAAAGGCAAAAGAGAGATCTAATCCAAGAAACAGACTCTTAACTATAGAGAACAAACTGATGGTTACCAGAGGAGAGATGGGTAGAGGGATGGGTGAAATAGGTGAAGAAAATTAAGGAGTGCACTTGTGATGAGCACTGAGTGATGTATGGAATTGTTGAATCACTATATTGTACACCTGAAACTAATAATATACTGTATGTTAAATAACTGGAACTTAAATAAAAACTTTCAAAAATTACAGGCCAACATCCCTAAAGAATATAAATGAAAATATCCTCAACACAGTATTAGCAAACCAAATTCAGCAATATGTTAAAAGGATCATATACCATGATCAAGTGGGATTTATTCCAGGGATGTGAGGATAGCTCATTATTCACAAGTCAATCAACATGATATACCACATTAACAAGATGAAAGATGAGAAATCATATGATCATCTCAATAGATGCAGAAAAAGCATTGGACGAAATTCAACAGCCATTTATGGTAAAAACCCCTCAGCAAAGTGGGCAAAGAAAGAATGTACTTCAATGTAATAAATGCCATCTATGATAAATCCACAGTTAGCATGATACTCAATGGTGACTTATTGTGGTGGTGACTTCGTGGTGTACACAAATATTGTAATGTTATATGCTTGAGGTTTATATAATTTTTCCTCAATAAAAAAATTTTTTTAAAAGACATGCAAACCTTTAAAAAAAAAAGCCAGCTGGTCTGCTTCTTCTACATACATGCTCTGTTCCTTTCCATGCCTTTATTCAGACTCTTCCCTTATCCTAAAATATCTGCTATGATCCAAAGCCTGACCCCCTTTCAAGGACAAGTTAATTCTCATGTTCTCAAGAAGCCTTTCCTTCAGGGAAGAGGAAAGAAATAATATAATGGTTAGAAGAACTCTATTGCAGAGTTTATTCAAAATATTATAGCCCCATATTGTGATGGCCATGAGAGCCCAAAGTTCCCAAAAGTAAACAAATCCTAACTGTGGACATATTCTACTATGTGTAGTATATCATTGGTGATACCCTGATTTCAAAAATACTTTCCACAGACAAAATGGTATACCTTTTAAAATATGAAATAACTAACCTTGAAATCCCTTTGAATTTCATAAATCTATAAGATTACTAGATTGTATATATTTAGTATTCTTACTAAATCTCAGATATCATAAAATATCCGAATTCTAAGGATTCCTAGAGGTCATTATATTAACATTCCCACCTAATGGAGGATCTTGTTGATAGATGGTCATCATACCTGTACTTAAAAACCTACAGGGGTGGGAAACTCATTACGTTACATGATAGCCCATAAACATCTGTAATTTATTAAATTTAATTCATTCAATATATAATTATTAGGAATCAACTATGTGTCAGATACTGTTTTAAGTATGATAGAGAGACAGTGGAAAACAAGACAAATGATCCTTACTTTCCTGGAGCTTCCATTCTACTTGTAAGGAAATAAATAAGTTTCAAGTAAATAAATACATAAATAGGATAATCCCAGACTGTGAAATGTGCAATTAAGTACAAAAAAGGATTATGACATAAATAATAATTAATGAAAAGTAGGAGGTATGTGGGATTAATATTAAATTGGTTGGTCAGGAAAGACCTCCCTGAAGAAATGACATTTGAGATAAAATGAATACAAGGAGCTAACTACACAACTAGTTGGAGGAAGAGTGGTCCATGGAAGAAGAGGGAATAGTAAGTAAAAAGGCTCTGAGGTAAGATTGTGCCTGGTGTGCACAAGAAATAGCAAGAAAACACTGCAGTGAACAAGGGGATATGGTAAGCAATGAGGCAAGAGAAATAGGCATGTAGGGCCTTGTAGGTCAAAGTTAAGAACTTGGTATTTATTCTAAAGGTAATGGGCTGTTCTACCTTCTAGGACAACATACGTCAATGTTGTTCCTTTTCTATACAAAAGCTCTTTACATATTTGAATACAGTGCTTATACCCCTGCTATGTCCTCTCTTCTGCAAGCCAAAACTCACTAAATTTTTTCAACCATTTTCCCAGGTTGTTTTTAACTTTTTTAATTTTTTTTCCTCCTGCATTTAATAGTTTATTGTCAAATTGGTTTCCATATAACACCCAGTGCTTCTCCCCTACTTTCATCGCCCCCTTCTGGTTTTGCCCTAGTTGGCTAATGTCCTTCCTAAACTATATAATGGCACATAGTAGGTGAGAAATAAATGTTACCTGAAGGAATGAACAAATGACATACCATGCTCAATGCAAAGTGCAATAGGATAATTTCTTTCATTGTACTGGACATTACAGTTCTATGATAACCCACGTAGCATTCATTTCTAATGTAACATACTTCATTTCTCACTGTATCAGCTGTCTGTTTCATGTGTATCAAAGATAACATGAAAGGCGATATTCATTGATGTATAGACCAACAACTGCATTCATGTACCATCATCAATTTTGCTTCAGAAGATTCTATATACTGAAAAAACATGCTTCATGAATTGTAACAAATTGCTCAAATTCTTCACCTATCAATGGATCCAGACACTTTGCTATGGCACTTTGCAGTAACCCATCCCTTCATTTGGGGTTTGGACATGTAAATTCTTTCCCATAATTGTATGATAGATAATATGACACAAGCAGAATCTTTGCTTGTTATGATTTTTCAGTTAGACTCCTCCCATCACCATACAAATGTGCCACAGTATCCTGCTAGAAAGATACAAGATAATGTGAAGAAGAGCCAAGTCATCCAAGCAGAGACCATCCTAAACAAGACAGCTCCTAGGTTATTTACAGATGATTGCAAATTCACAACTGAGACCAGACAAGACCAGAAATCCTATTCTACTAACTACCGACTCAAAACCAATAATACATGATTGTTGTTTAAATCCACAAATTTGGAAAGCGGTTTGGTATGCAGCAATAACTTACTGATACAAGGAGTTTTTAGTCTATAGTGTTCAGTCATAAATTGTCCTCCTCTAACACATGTATGCATACACATACATGTTCCAGCAGAAGAGTTCATACTATGGTGCTTTGGCTTTAGAAGGGTTTGGACTTTGAGTCTAAGACATCACAAGTATAATGGTGTTTTGTGTCAGTGTAATATTCACCATATTCCTTTAGCCACCTAAATATCACTACTTCATTTGGACTCAACTGAAACCTCACTCTGCATAGCACAGGGCCTTGCATAGTATGTAAAATGCTAAATCAATCAAAACCCAAAACAAATGTTACATACACAAAGCCTACACCTGCTTAAAATGTTCTTTTTTCCTATTTTTCCCTCAGATCTATATAAAATTATAGACCAACCTCAGACCAAAATGATTTCTTGGAAGAGCTGGGTTTCCTATTGTATCTAAGGTAATAGAAAGGATATTACTGCTCTGCTAAATCTTCTTGCAGTTGACTTGCTGTGAATTGCTACAGTAAAGTAAAAGAAAATCATTATTAGCATTTAGAAAATAAGTTGTTTTAAATAAAGTTTACATTAATTTGCAGACATGCCAAACCAAAAAACTCCTTTACATTTCCCAATAATTGGTCAGGGCTTATGAGATGTTTGTATTTTTGGATTTATACAGCTTAATATATTTTTTCTTTTTGTTGGTTATTTTTGTCTCATTGGAAAAGAAATTTAAGACAAATTAAATTCAATCTTGCTGCCAGTGATGTGTCTGAACTGCAGAAACGATTTTTTAAAAACTACATGTTACAAGAAAGCAAAATAAAATTGCTCCATCTTGAATATTTGTTCTGGCTCTAAAAATGTAGAATGTGCCATAGAGAAGTAAGAACATGTGTTCTCAAACTTTGTTGGTAGAAAGTACATATATTTTGTTCTCTAGATCCTTAGGTCACATAGAAGATCCTGAGAAAGGCTCTTGAGAAGGAGTTAAAAGCAGAGGAATCATTGCTTAAAGACATGGAATGTGTAAAGGAATACCTAGGCTCATTCTACTGCTCTCCTACCTCAGATGGGTGAATCCTGGGAAGTTTTCAGACAAGAGGATGCAGTAAAATGGGGATGTAATTCTACTAATAAGTCAGGCAGAGAAGAATAGATACCATATGTTTCCATTCATAGGTCTAACAGAAGAGACATGGCAGGGGACCATGGGGAGAGGAAGGGGGAAACAGAGTGGGGGAGAGTGAGGGACACAGATCAAGGAAGACTACTGAATACTGAAAATGAACCATGGACTGAAGGGGGAGGGGGAGGGAGGGGGAGGGGGATGGTCATGGTGGGGGGCACTTGTGAGGAGAAGCACTGGGTGTTATATGGAAACCAATTTGACAATAAACTATTATAAAAAAAAAAAAGAATTCTACCAGACATGACTATCCTGGTTCACTAGGCGATGCTCTACTATTCCTGTAACTCAGTTCTGAGACCAAGTTATTCCTAATCAAGAAGGATTTATAAAGTCTAGTCTAGTCTTCAAGCAGCCCACCACCTTTCTACTAGTCATGGTCTGATCACATGTCCCCATTCTAGCAACTGAATTTAGTAAACTTCTCTGTGACTCAGTTTTTCTCATGAAGAAAGGAATGATGTGAGATTTAAGCAAGATAATGCATATACCTGGCACATAGTAAGAATTCAATGAATTTGACATCATAGCTGATATTGAGCAACGAATGTGAAGTCACCGAATGTGTACTTAGAAAGAGAAGTATACACAGTCAGCTCCCACGAGATAGTATGAGCCAGCTCCACCACACCAATGCATGACCCAGACTATCTTATAACCCACTTCAAGTAATCACCCCTATTATTTCCCACTGTATCTTAACCCTGATAATCCTAAAATTTAGCCCTATCTTTTTCTCAAACTACTGTCCCATTCCTATACCCCAATAGTGATCCCAGCACATGTTATCTACTAGTCCTCTCTGAGAAGACAATCTCCCTGATCTGAGTCTTGGCATACCTCCTGCTTCCAGGGTTTCTTTCATCATGTCACAATGCCTGTCAAGTCACGCTGTCCTTGAGGGACCTCTCTAATTATATTCATCTGCATGAACT
The DNA here is from genome assembly GCF_006229205.1 of Suricata suricatta. NCBI lineage: Eukaryota > Metazoa > Chordata > Mammalia > Carnivora > Herpestidae > Suricata > Suricata suricatta. The sequence goes on from NC_043717.1 coordinate 90,736,435, forward strand.
GCCACTGTCTCCTAGTTATGGCTGTGGTTAGGGCTCTATCTAGGGCCAAAGAGAGCCTAATGAAATAGGAATAGAGGTGCAATTTATGACTAGGAACCAAAGAGTTTACTCATCCACAGAAATAAAATATATTCTCTTCTTCTAATTGGCATTTTATTTTCACTATCTGTATACCAAGCTGTACTTCTAGGTACTAGTGGTTGAGTAAGCCACCATAAACATACCAGGAGTTTGGAGATGCTATGGGCACAGCCCATTTATAAAGGGAAAAGAAGGAACACCCATTTAATGAACAACTCACAGCATATAATCACACCCCAACTATGAACTCTGAAGGTGGTCCATCATATAGAGTAAATCAATACCAATATTTACTCAGACTCTCATATGGCTGTTGGGTACATTACTTGGTAGCTGGCAAAACTGTAGGCATATTGATGTAATTATCTGTGCAGGTGAGTAAGCAATCCAATTGTGTATATAATTATGGCACAGCATTAATGCTGATAATGATGGGAAAGGTGATCCCATAATGACTAAGCCAGAAAGAGAAAAAGGGTAATTTGATTTGGAAAACAGGAAGCCACTGAAAGCATCTGTAAGCAACTAATAGCTCTTAGATATTCACATGACAGAGGTCACAGGGCAGAGGAAAGGACTTGCCCAGTGAAATTTATCTTTTAGTAAATAGAAAGGGAAGTAGCACTTTACATAGATTATAAAATGACAAATATTTAGGACACCTTGAAATTTATGCACCAGAGAATCTGAATTATACACAGTCTTGTCTTAACATCTCAAAAGATCTCAGCATCATCATACACCTATGAGTTTCCCCTGAACTATAACTCTGCAGAAATGCTGAGTGATTAAAAGACTTCTGGATTTCTGCTCCTTATGGTAATGTATACATATAACTAGCCTGGGGCATTTCTTAAGACCCTATACCCAGTGAGATGAAGCTCACTGAAGTCTGCATAAAAAGAAAGCTTCTACAGAAACGCAACAGCTAAGTCTCACCCAAAAAGTATCCAGCTCTTCCTATTTATACTACAATTTACTGATTCCACATGGCTAATCTCCCTCTTCATTTATCTGACCAGCCATCTAAGCACTGAGGCTGGATCACTTTCTTGCTTGCTCTTCCTACATCTATTTTATTGTTTAAGAAATAGTCATTATTGAACATATACTATGTAGTGGACACTAACATGTCTGGGATTAATTACATACATACACACCAGGGTCTATGTCCTCCAAACACACACATATTTAGTGCAAGAGACAGAATGCTAAACAGCCAACCACAAAAAACTGTGAGGAATTTGATCTTTGTGTTATCATGGGACAATAGGGTAGCCCAGAAGAAAAACATTAATCTAGACTAGGAAAGTCAGAAAAGATTTTCCGGAGGAAATAACATCTGAGACAAAGGACAAGTAGGAAGTAGCTAAACAGCAATAGAGCAGTGGACAAAGCAAAACCTTGCCTCCCTGGATTTTCCATATGGTGAAAGACAAATAATAAAGACCATATGTATACATCAGCATGTAGTGTGAGGAGAAATAGAGCAGAGTGTAATGACTGCATAATAGGGGTGCACATTAGACGGATGTTCAAAGAAAGCCTTGCTGAGATATTTGAGTAGACTTGAATGACATGAGGGAGCAAGACATGTGATTATCTAACGGAGAAATGTTCTAGGCCCTGAGGCAAGAGCATGTTTAAAAAGTTCAAGGACCAAAAGAAAAAGCAATGTAGGTGAAGCTGAATACACAAGGATGAGAGAGATAGGAAATTAAATCAGAAGGGAAGCCAAAAGCCAGATTACATAGGATTTTGTGATAAATCACATAGGATTTATTGTTTCGGATTTTTCTTGCACCTCAGGTGTACAGAACTGAATTAATCATAATTCTTGGTTAAGATTATACTATCATTGCTGTATGAATTATTCTTTTCATTTATCTTAATGTCCTAATAAACATCCATGAACCCACTGCCCAAACCCCAAACTGGAATATCACTAATATTTCTCTACTATCCGACTCCCCATGCCTTCCTGAAAGTAACCACCATCCCGAGTTTTACGTTTATTATTCCCTTCCCTTTTTTTAACTTTATCAAGTATACCTGTATTCCTTAAGAAATGTTTTGTTACTTGTTTATTCACTTTACAAAAAGAGTCATATTCTATGTTTTTTTTTCTTTTTCTATTCACTCAGTCTCATATTAGTAAGGTTTATTCATGTTTGTGGCTGTAATTTATTCATTTTCACTAATATCCCATTATGTGAACATTCCACATATCATTTATTCATTTTCTTATTCATAGTAATTTGGGTGATTACCTAAATTTTGCTATTACAAACAATGTCACCATAAACAATCCCTTTGGGTACATATGGGCTAAAGTTTCTCTTGGAATATAATATTGATGGTAGGTCATGGGTTGTAGCAAATGTTAAAGTCTACAAAATAATGCCAAATTGTTTTATAAAGCAGTTATATCACATTATATTCCCACCAGCAATGTAAAAGAGAGCTCACATACACATCCTCTCCAAAACTTGGTATTTTCAGGTTACCTAAATTTCATCAATCAGATGGATGTAAAATGGTACCCCATTGTGAGCCCAATCTATATTTCCCTGAGTATAAGTGAAGTTGTATATCTCTTTATGCTTATTGGCCATATGTTTTTTTCTATGAAATGCCTAGTCCTATATTTTTCTATTGGGATATTAGTTCTTGCCCTATTTGTAGGATTTCTTCATATAATCTCTATACAAAGACTTTTTTTATTTTTTTTAATGTTTTATTTATTTTTGATACAGAAGAGACAGAGCATGAGAGGGGGAGGGTCAGAGAGAGGGAGACACAGAATCTGAAACAGGCTCCAGGCTCTGAGCTAGCTGTCAGCACAGAACCCGACGTGGGGCTTGAACCCACGAACGTGAGATCTGACCTGAGCCGAAGTCGGAGGCTTAACCGACTGAGCCACCCAGGCGCCTGACTTTTTTTTTATTATATGCATTACAAATACATACTTTTCTTCAAGTGTGTAACTTGTCTTTCAATTTTGTCTCTAGTATTTATTGATGATCAAAAAATTTAATTTATCAATCCTTTATTTTATGGATTAGGCACTTCATGTTTTATTTTCTTACTCCAAGGTCAGAAAATTAATCACCTCTTTTTCTTTTAAGTCTTAAAATTTTGGTTTTGGTAGTCAAGTTCTTAATCTTCATAGTATTGATTTTTTAAATATGGTATAAGGTAGGAATAAAATTTCATTTTTCCCATATGTACAGGTTTTTTAGTTTCATTTGTTAAATAATATCTCTTTTTCCTTCTAATGTGCCATATCACCTCTGTTATATGTCAAAGGTCATTAAATATATCGATCTATTACTGAAATCTCTCTTCTATTCCACTGTTAACATGTATGTCCCTGTCCTGATTCCATACTGTCTTCCTAACTCTCATTTGAGATCATTTCTTCTTGTGCAACATCACCCAAATCAGTTATTATTAGCAATCTTTTGTTTGGCATGTCCTAGAACCCTCCCTCTTTTTATATACTTCCTTATAAATTGAATACTTTATATACCTCACTGGCAGTACCTGGCTAAGTCATGGTAAGACTTCAATGACAGGTTCATATAGCACATGTGTAATGGTAGAAACATATGTGATTTTCCCATGCTTTGTAACTGAAATCTCGGTAGGTAGGTTCCTCTTTGTCTTCCCCCTTCCTGTATTTAACAAAACATACTGAGCAACGATATAGACAAACTACAGGTAGAAGAACATATTCTGTGTTCTTGAAGAGTTTTATTTAAGTCAAAGTTTGGCAAATCAAACCTTTTTTGAAATATACTCAGAGAGCTCTCTACCTAAGAGAATCCTATTGTGAAAGCTTTTATGAGGATCAATCTTTCATATACCACTTGCCTCAATGACCCCCTTTGTATATCTGAATTTTCATATAACATAGTTTGTTTTTTTTATGGAGAACTACACCTGTAGGAAAAAGAACAGTTGCTCTCATCTTGAATAAATTATTTACTTTGGCTAGGTTTGCTTTGGTGAGGGTCAGGGAGGGAATATGGGGAGCAAGGGAGGTTTAGTCAAGCGTCATTTTAGTCTTCCAGACCTATACAGAGAGTTGGTGATTACCAAGGCAAACATCGTATGTCACGCTGACCTCTTGGAACAGGAGATAAAGATGTAAGGATTCATCATTTCAGAAGGATTCTCCCAAGGAAAGGTAATCTCAAAATGACTAAAACTTAGAGGAAGACATTCTCAATCAAGTCATAGAGAAAACAAACCATTCCAACTGCCACCTATTTTGAATCTGAAAATTGCCTACTCCTGAATTTCCCATGTACTAACAAGTCCTACCTTATCACCTGTGGCTAAAACTTCTAATACCCATTGCTTACCTGAATGCTAGAATATTACCTGTCATTATACTTGCCAGATACCATACTTAAAACACATCTGAAGGTTCTATCTTCTGGATACCTGCCAAATACCAATGGCATCTCATTCCATTTTCTAGACCATCTGTTCTCCCCAATTTGCAGTTGATGTTTATGTGGCCTACAGGACCACATCGATAAAATCCTGTGTTGAAATTTTCTTACATTTGCCTCTTTTACTTTTTTGCTGGACAAAATAATCCTGCTCATTCTATATGAGAAGAAAAATGTATCTGCCCATAAAATGATAAATGATTTATTTACTTTAGGAAGCAAATGTAAATATATTGCCCTTTGTTATATTCAGGAGCACCACATACAGTTATGTCATGAACAACATATCCAACTGTAGAGGCCCTGAATCACTTACCAATACACTTGTGTATTAAATCCAATGGATTCAGCAAATCTCAGAGAGATTATTGTGAAGACGGTTAGCTCTAATTAGACAAGCAATTCCAATGGACCACAAGCCATGAAAATACAGGATTACTGTGGCCCACTGGTGCTTAAGTGAATGACATGTTTAAATATGAAGTATCAAAATGGTTGATCCTTTGGGAAATTCATTAAGTCTAATTATATTCTGATAAGATTCCTAAAGGAACTAATTAACTCTAAGAGGACACCAAAATACAACCAATTGCAACTCCATTTGTTAACTATGTGGGTGTGGGACCCATTTGGTTCAGACCATAAGTGATATGAAATTTTGAAAGCACAGTTTACGCAATGCCCTTAAGAACCTCTCATCAAAATCTTTGTCCAGAAGGTGATCAAAAAGAATAAACTTCAAGTTATAAAAAAATAAATAAATCCAAGGGATCTGCCATAATGAATACAGATAACACTGCTGTATGATATATAAGAAAATTGTTAAGAATAAATTCTATGACCATGTGTGTTTGCTGTATGTTTTCCTTTTCAGGGCTACCTCAAGAAACAAGCCAAAGAACACATGACAGAGAGTCCCAAATATAGCTGAGTAGGGAAGTAAAATAACCAAAGCAACAACAAGAGAAATGAAGACACCACTAAAAGAAGATTTCCTGAAAGCACAGGCCCTGGACAGTCAATAAGCATCATTTAACAGAGCAATACGAACAGGTGCACAGTGCACAATGAGCTTTTTTTTTTTAATTTTATCAAATATTTTGTTTTTTTTAATAGTTTACTGTCAAATTGGTTTCCATATAACACCCAGTGCTTCTCCCCACAAGTGACCCCCACCATGACCATCACCCCCCCTCCCTCCCCCTTCCCCTTCAGTCCATGGTTCCTTTTCAGTATTCTGGGATAAAATATGGAACGCTTCACGAATTTGTATGTCATCCTTGTGCAGGGGCCATGCAAATCTTCTCTGTGTCATTCCAATTTTAGTATATGTGCTGCTGAAGTGAGCACACAATGAGTTTTTTAAAACTGACAAGAGACAGAAAACTAGCCAAAATGACAAAATGAAAGAATTCTCCCTTGAAGAAACTCCAAGAAGGAGGCACTGCCACAGAACTGCTCAAAACAGATCTAAACAGCATAACTGAACAAGAATTTAAAACATTTGTCATAAAATTAATCGCTGGGCTTGAATAAAGCATCAGAGACGCTACTGATACAATGACTAGGGACTTTCAAAATAGGTGTGACAAGTTAAAAAAGGCTATAAATGAGGTGAATAATAAAATGGAGGCAGTCACTTCATGGACTGAAGAGGCAGGGAGAAGAATAGGTGAATTAGATGACACAGTTATAGCAAAAGAGGAAGCTGGGAAAAAAAGAGAAAAATTGATCCAGGAGCAGGAAAGGAGAAATCAAGACCTGAGTGACACAATTAAAGGGAATAACATCCCTATCATAGGAATTCCTGAATATGAAGAAAAAGAGAGAGGTCCTAAAGGGATACTGAACCAAATTATAACTGAGAATTTCCCAAATCTGGAGAAAGAAATAGACATTCAAATACAAGAGGCACAAAGAAGCCCCTTGAGACATAACTTTAATTGACCTTCGGCATGACATGTTATGGGAAGCAGCAGCAAGGAGCTAGTAGGAAGAGCGTGAGCGAGCAAAAGCTCTCATGCCCTTACAACCCTTGCAGCTGTCCCAGTTCCTCAGAGGTTAAATCTCTTGAGTTAAAATGTTAATTGTACAAATGTCCTTCAAGATTCTTGAGTAAAATGTTAATTGGATAAATGTCTTTCAAGATTTGGCAATCCTTAAGGTAGTAATGTCTCCAGGAAGTGTTGTACAACAATAACAGTAAGAACAGAGAAAATGTTATCTAGAAGAAAAGTCTTTTCACAGCTGTGTCTGTGTTATGTATAAAACTACTTGCATGTGAGAAACAAAGTGGCAATATGAGCACCGCACATGTTGTCCCTCCTGTTCCCATCCTTTGATTCTCTATTCTTTTCCTCATTCCCTTATCCTCGCGTCCCTGCTTCTGTGCGCCCGTGCACACACTACAACATATCATAGTGAAAATGTCAAAATATAAAGATAAGGAGAGAATTCTGAAAGTAGCTAGGGATAAAAGGACCCTAACATACAAAGGGAAACCTATCAGAGTGGTTACAGACCTATCAAATGAAACTTGGAAAGCCAGGAAGGAATGGCAGGAAATCTTCCATGTGATGAACAGGAAGAATATTAAACCAAGAATCCTTTATCCAGCAAGCCTGTCATTCAAAATAGAAGGAGAGATAAAGGTGTTCCCAAATAAACAAAAATTGAGAGAATTCATGACCAACAAACCAGCCCTACAAGAAATCCTAAGAGGGACTCTATGAGAGAAATGTTGCAACGAATACAAGGTGCCAGAGACACCACTATAAACATGAACTCTATGGAGATCACAATGAATCTAAACCCACATTTTTCAATACTAACACTGAATGGAAATGGACTGAATGGTCCAACCAAACGACACAGGGTAGAAGAATGGATAAAAAAACAAAATCCATCTATTTTCTGTCTACAAGAGACTCATTTTAGACCTGAAGATACCTTCAGGTTGAAAGTAAAGGGATGGAGAAATATCTATCATGCGACTGGAAGCCAAAAGAAAGCCAGAGAAGTAATACTTATATCAGACAAACTGGACATTAAAGTAAAGATAGTAACAAAAGATGAAGAAGGACATTATATAATAATTACAGGGTCACTCCATCAGGAGGAGCTAACAATTGTAAATATCTATGTGCTAAATTTGGGAGCGTCCACATACATTAAACAATTGATCGCAGACAGAAACAATCTTACTGATAAGAATTTGATAATTGCAGGGGACTTTAATACTCCACTGACAGCAATGGATAGATCAACCAGACAGAAAATCACTAAAGAAACAATGGACATGAACGACACATTGGAACTGATGGAACTGATAGATATATTTAGAACTCGGCATCCTGAAGTTAGGAAATTCACCTTCTTCTCGAGTGCACATGGCACATTCTCCAAGATAGATCACATACTGGGGCATAAAACAGCCCTCTATAAATATAAATGAATTGAGACCATACCATGCACACTTTCAGATCACAATGCTATGAAACTTGAAATTAACCAAAGGAAAAAGTCTGGAAAACCTCCAAAAATGTGGAGGTTAAAAACCACCCTACTAAGGAATGATTGGGATAATCAGGCAATTAGAGATGAAATTTAAAAGTATATGGAAACAAATGAAAACTAAAAAACAACAATCCAAACTCTCTGGGACGCAGCAAAGGCAGTCCTAAGAGGAAAGTATATTGCAATTCAGGCCTATTTCAACCAACTAGAAAAAGTGCAAATTCAAAACCTAACAGAACACCTAATGGAACTAGAAGGGGGGCAGCAAGAACACTCCAAACCCAGCAGAAGAAAAGAAATAATAAAGATCAAAGCAGGAATAAACAGTATGGAATCCAAAAAACTGTCAAGCAGACCAATGAAACCAAGAGTTGGTTCTTTGAAAAAATGAACAAAATTGATAAACCTCTAGCCAGGCTCCTTAGAAAGAAAAGAGAGAGCACCCACATAGACAAAATCATGAATGAAAAAGGATCTATTACAACAAATGCATTAGAAATACAAGCAATCATCAGAGATTACTTTGAAAAATTATATGCCAAAAAAACTGGACAACCTAGAAGAAATGGACAAATTCCTAAATTCACATGCACTACCAAAGTTCAAACAGGAAGAGATAGAAAGCATGAATAGATTGATAACCAGTGAAGAAATAGAACCCATTATCAAAAATCTCCCAAATAATAAGAACCCAGGGCCATATGGCTTCCCAGGGGAATTCTACCAGACATTTAAAGCAGAGCTAATACCCATTCGTCTCAAACTATTCCAAAACAGAAATAGAAGGAAAACTTCCAAACTCATTCTATGAAGCCAGCATCACCTTGATACCCAAAACAGACACACACCCAGCCAAAAAAGAGAACTATAGACCAATATCCTTAATGAATACATATGCAAAAATACTCAGCAAGATACTGGCAAATCAAATTCAACAGCATATAAGAAAATTATCCATCATGATCAAGTGGGATTCATTCCTGCAATATAGGGGTGGTTCAGTATTCACAAATCCATCAATGTGATACATCACATTTACAAAAGAAAAGATAAAAACCATATGAACCTGTTGATAGATGCAGAAAAAGCATTTGAGAAAATACAGCACTGGTTCTTAAAAAAGTCCTTAAGAAAGTCGGAATAGAAGGAACTTACTTAAAAATTATAAAAGCAGTTTATGAAAAGCCCACACCAAATGTCATCCTCAATGTTGGCAAACTGAGAGCTTTCCCCCTGAGATCATGAACACGACAGGGGTGTCCACTCTCACCACTGCTGGAAGTCCTAGCATCAGCAATCAGACAACAAAAGAAAATAAAAGGCATCAGAATTGGCAAAGAAGAAGTCAAACTCTCACTTTTCACAGATGACATGATACTCTACATGGAAAACGTGATCGACTCCACCAGAAGCCTTCTAGAACTGGTCCTCAAATTCAGTAAA
>NC_043717.1:90746037-90747354 GCF_006229205.1 Suricata suricatta
AACACGACAGGGGTGTCCACTCTCACCACTGCTGGAAGTCCTAGCATCAGCAATCAGACAACAAAAGAAAATAAAAGGCATCAGAATTGGCAAAGAAGAAGTCAAACTCTCACTTTTCACAGATGACATGATACTCTACATGGAAAACGTGATCGACTCCACCAGAAGCCTTCTAGAACTGGTCCTCAAATTCAGTAAATTTGCAGGGTTCAATATCAATATACAGAAATCGGTTGCATTTCTATACACCAATAATGAAGCAGTGGAAAGAGAAATCAAGAAACTGATCCTGTTCACAACTGCACAAAAAAACACAAAATACCTAGGACTAAACATAACCAAGGATGTAAAATACCTATATGATGAAAATTATAGAACACTTATAAAAGAAATTGAAGAAGACACCATGAAATGGAAAAACATTCCATGCTTATGGATCACGAGAATAAACATTTTGAAAATGTCATTACTGCCCAAAGCAATCTACACATTCAATGCCATCCCCATCAAAATTGCACCAGCGTTCTTCTCAAAGTTAGAACAAACTATCCTCAAATTCATATGGAACCACAAAAGGCCCCGAATACCCAAAGTAATATTGAAGAAAAAAACAAAATGGGAGGCATCACAATCCCAGACTTTAGCCTCTACTACAAAGCTGTCATCATCAAGACAGTATGGTATTGGCACAAAAACAGACACATAGACCAATGGAATAGAATAGAGAACCCAGAACTGGACCCACAAGTGTACGGCCAACTAATCTTCGACAAAGCAGGAAAGAGTGCCGAGTGGAACAAAGACTGCCTCTTTAGCAGGTGGTGCTGGGAAAACTGGATAGCAACATGCAGAAGAATGAAACTAGACCACTCTCTTACAACATATACAAAAATAAACTCAAAATGGCTGAAGGACCTGAATGTGAGACAGGAAACCATCAAAACCCTCGAGGAGAAAGTGGGAAACAGTCTCCTTGACCTCAACCGCAGCAATTTCCTACTCGATACAACCCCAAAGGTGAGGGAAATGAAAGCAAAACTGAACCCTTGGGACTTCATCAAGATAAAAAGCTTCTGCAAGGCAAAGGAAACAATCAAGAAAACTAATAGGCAACCGACAGAATGGGAAAAGATCGTTGCAAATGACATATCAGATAAAGGGCTAATATCGAAAATGTACAAGGAACTCACCAAACTTCACACTCACAAAACAAATAATCCAGTGAAGAAATGGGCAGAAGACATGAACAGACACTTCTCCAAAGAGGACATCCAAATGGCCTACAGACACATAAAACGATGCTCAACATCACTCATC
>NC_043717.1:90747454-90809778 GCF_006229205.1 Suricata suricatta
TGGGAAAAGATCGTTGCAAATGACATATCAGATAAAGGGCTAATATCGAAAATGTACAAGGAACTCACCAAACTTCACACTCACAAAACAAATAATCCAGTGAAGAAATGGGCAGAAGACATGAACAGACACTTCTCCAAAGAGGACATCCAAATGGCCTACAGACACATAAAACGATGCTCAACATCACTCATCATCAGGGAAACACAAATCAAAACCACACTGAGATACCACCTCACACCAGTCAGAGTGGCTAAAATGAACAAATCAAGAGACTATAGATGCTGGTGAGGATGTGGAGGGACGGGCACCCTCCTACACTGTTGGTGGGAATGTAACCTGGTGCAGCTTCTGTGGAAAACAGTGTGGAGGTTCCTCAAAAAACTATCACTAGAACTCCCCTATGACCCAGCAATAGCACTGCTAGGGATTTACCCAAGGGATACAGAAGTACTGAAGTATAGGGGCACATTTACCTCAATGTTCAGAGCAGCACTGTGAACAATAGCCAAGTCATGGAAAGAGCCTAAATGTCCATCCCCTGATGGATGAATAAAGAAGATGTGGTATGTATATATATATATATATACAGACACACACACACACAATGGAGTATAACTGGGAAATGAGGAAAAAGAAATCTGGCCATTTGTATTAAAGTAGATGGACCTCAAGGGTGTCATGCTAAGCCAAATTAATCAGGCGGAGAAGGACAGATACCATATGTTTGCACTCATAGGTTTAACATGAGAGCAGGAGAAACCTAATGGAGGACCATGGGAAGGGGAAAGGTGATAGAGAGTTGTGGAGAGAGAGGGATGCAAAACCTGAGAGACTATTGAATACTGAGAAGGATCCGAGGTTTGAAGGGGAGTGGGAGGGGGAAAAGTGTTGGTGGTATTGGAGAAGGGCACTTGTGGGGAAGAGCACTGGGTGTTATGGAAACCAATTTGACAATAAACTATTTAAAAGAAAAGAATTAATTCTATGAATTCTCATCACAATTTTTTTCTTTTTTTAATTTTTTTTTATCTATGTGAATGATAGATGTTAGCTGAACCTATTGTGGTAATTGCTTCACAATATATGTAAATCAAACCATCATGCTCTATACCTTAAACTTATACAGTGATGAATGTCAATTATTTCTCAATAAAACTGTTACAATATCTCCTCCAAAAATGCCTTTCTTTCCCCCTCCCCCACAGCTCACATGGCTTTTATTTTCCCCTAAGGCATCTCACTCTAAGTCTTTCATCATATAGCTTGGTTTATCTCACTTGATAGTGTATTCCCTTCCTCTTCAGGTCTTTCTCATATCACTCTTCCATCTCTTTCCACTCTATGACTGTACCACAACAAAGTTTAGGAATAAGTCTACCAAAAGGAGTCTCCAGGAAGATAGGGGAATAAGAGGAAAGTGTATAACTTTTTTCTTCATCACACATAAAGTAAATTTAATGCATTTCATAGAGAACAACTTGTGCACTATGTCTGCAAGTACCTGCTAACAAGCCTGGACCTAGTTAGGTTAGTTTTGGTGGCAGCAGTTAAAATAACCATCCCTTGAACCAAAGGCAGTCTAAAATTTTATGTATTTCAAGTTCTGTTTTTTCCACAATAACTTTTAAGGAAGTTCAAAGACTTTAAATAAATTTCTGCACTATAAAAACAATTTATTTATAAAATAAGGAGGTATGATTACTTCCTTATTGGTATTAAACACAACCAAATTTTTATTTGAGGCAAAAATGTTGATAATTAAACATACTTCCACTACTATGAGAAGTTAGAATGACTTTTTATCTGGATAAATAGTTTGTCTTGATTTTTTCATTACAGAATATAAACTTTGCCATCCTTAGTCCTATCACAGGGGCTAACTGTTCTCCAATATCCATTTCCCCTTCTTCTTTTAATACCTTTATGTTTTTTGTTGGGTACATGGTGATCAGACTTAAAATTGCATTCCTCAGACCCCTTTTCCTATCAAATATGGTCATGCAACTGCATTCTGACCAAGGCATCTAAGCAAAAGTAATATAAAACTTTCAATAAATGCTCTTAAATGAAGAATATTTCTTTCTTTCCCTGTTATCTACTTCCTATAGCCTACAGTAAGGATGTGTTTTCTAGAACTAAGGCAGCCACCCAAAATATGGAATGACCTTGGGGAAAATACTGCACACAATACTGTAAGATGGAAGAATACTGGGTCTTGAGATTGTGGAGCATCTTAATAGCTCTGTAATACCTAGCTCTGATGTCTTACATGAATGATAAATAAGCTGTCTTCTTCAAGCCCTATAGTCTGTATTTTCTGACACTAACAGCCAGACCTAATTCTAAATAAAACTCCTATTTAAAATTTATGCGTCTTGCTTCAATTACAAACACAGAATTTCTGCAATAGAGTCACTGGCCAGATAGCTCAAGCTTAAATCAATAGCTCATCCAGTTCCTGCCAAAAGCCAAGTTAAAGCAACTAATAGTTAAGAACTGAATAAAAGATGCTACTCATTCATTCTTCCAGGTTTTCTATGCTATCTACATTCATGTAAGTCACCAGAAAGCAGAACAGTTTGGCTGCAACTTTAGTTCTCTTACACAGTGTTTTAACTTAAGTATGAGTTAATGATATGAACTCTCATCTGGAGAAATGGGGATCAAAAAGAACTGTGGATAAAGCCTCATTACAAAGCAGGAGAGTTAGTGGAGTTCCCTGTAGATTTTTTTCTATGTTGGCTGGATCAGGATTACCTATAAATCTGACATGTAGGGCAAACACAATTAATTTTCCAAATCAAGACACTTTTAAGGATGAAAAAAGTTAATATTAATACATACATCAAAGAGTACCTAGGCGACTCAGTCAGTCGAACATTGGGCTTTTGATTTCGGCTCAGGTCATTCCAGGGTTGTAGGATCTAGCCCCATGTTGGGCTTCATGCTGAGCAAGGAGCCTGCCTGAGATTCTCTTTCTTTCTCCCTGTGCTCCTCTCCACAAATCGTGTACTCTCTCTAAAATAAAAATTAAGGAGAAGGGACCATGATAGCAGAGCAGCATGGAAGTTTTCTGCTTCTCTCATCCCTGAAAAGCAGCTAGATCAACAGCAATCCATCTCACACACCTAGAAAACTGATCTGAGGAATAACACAACAATCTGCATAACTTGAGCCACAGCAGAGAAGCTGTGGAGGATAAGGAGCTGTTTTTGCTTGCAGAAAGTTATGTGGTGCAGAGTGGTAAACTCGGGGAGAGAGAAGTCATGGACGATAGGGAGTTGTTTTTGCTTGCAGTGAGAGAACAGAGATGGGGGGGAGAGTACAGGAAAAGCACTCCCCCCAAAAGCAGCTGAAGAGAAAGAGAAAGAGTGGAAATACCCATAAAGAACTAAAGAAGACAGGGAGAAAGGAAAAAGGAGAGAGTTTCAATACCATTAGGACTCTATAAACAGGGGAGCACAGAGTTTGAATGTCTGCAGCTCAACACCTAGAGCTCTAATGGGAAGAGCACATCCCCAGGAACAGACAGCAAGGTCTGAGGGACCCTCAGGCCATAGAGGGAGAGGTAGTAACCCTGATGGGAGGACATTTGCTAAAGGTTGTGTGGTCTCCTCAAAGGCAAAGGTCCCATTGGACCCTGGAGAACAACTACGTTTACTGGTGTAACAAGGACATGAAGGGCGAAGCCTGGCGCCAGATGTGTGTTGTGATTTACAAACTGAAACATTGCTGATACATAATCACATGAACTTTTTCTGGGGTGAGTTGGCATCAGGCTGCAGATTCTGGGTGTCTGCAGTAGTATGGTCACACGAACATTGCTAGGCATGGGCTGGCACCTGGCCGTTGCTCAGGGAAATCCTCCCACTGAGGGTTGAAGCAAGTCAAAGCTGCAGGGTACTCAGAAGTGAGGGGTTTAGAAACAGAGCCCCATCGTTGATAAAATTAAGGAGGGAGGTGCCGCCTGGCAGTCTGACAGCTTGGTTGCAGACATCATAAAAGCAGGGAGTGGACAGAAGCTGGAGACAGAGGAGGGGTGATTGATTGCCCTGTGGCAAGAGCATAGAGTTCTGATCCTAGAGACTGGATAGCTGGGTGATGACATCACTTCTCCCAAGCATGCACATATTCATACACACGCACCACAACAGTCCACCCCAGTAAACTAAGCAGCTCCATCTAGTGGAAAATGGACCACTACACCAAGCCCCATCCAACTGCACCAACCACGCTATAGAGGAACACCACAAGTCTTGCCACTGGCTTAGTTACAAACTATAAAGTGCTTCATAGCATGACTTCTAGAGAAAACTGGATGTAATTTCAATCATATTTCATTCTGTTTGCTCATCCACCTATTCAATTTTTTCTTTACTTATTCTTGAATACAGACAGAGAAAAAACATTTATTTTATGCTCTTATAAAAAAGAATTTTCTTTATTTTTTCTACCATAATTTTATTTATGATTTTTAAATTCTAATTTATTTTCATTATTTATTTTATTCTATTCCTTTTTTTTAACTTTCAAATGCTTTCCTACTTTTTTGCCTTTTTCTTCCTATCATCTCTTTCCCTTTCTTCTCTACTCTATCAAGCTTCTTTCAACAACCAGACAAAAATAAAACTAGGATCAAGCACTCTTTATTGGATGCTTTGTGTGTTTCTGTTAATTTTTTAATTTTTAATTTTTATTTTATTCTTCCTCCAAAATGACAAAGTGAACAAATTCATGCCAAAAGAAACAAAGGAAGGAAGGACAGCCAGGGACATATTCAACACAGATACAAAAAAGATGTCTGAACCAGAATTTAGAATCACAATAATAAGAATACTAACTGGGGTCAAAAATAGTTTAGAATCCCTTTCTGCAGAGATGCAATTTAAAAATGCTATAACTGAGCTACAATCTCAAATAAATGCCACAGTGGCAAGGATGGATGAGTCAGAGCAGTGAATCAGTGATATTAGAGGACAAACTTATGGAGAATAAAGAAATGGAAAAAAGAGAGAGACTAAGGCAAAAGAGCACGATTTAAGAATTAGAATAATCAGTGACTCAACATCTAAATCATAGGGGTCCCAGAAGATGAGGAGAGAGAAAAGGGGTAGAAGGGTTTGTGAGAAAATCATACAAGAAAACGTGCCTAACCTGGGGAACGACACTGACATCAAAATCCAGGAAGCACAGACAACTCCCATTAAATTAAACAGAAACCAACCATCAACAAGGCATATCATAGTTAAATTCACGAAATACCCAGACAAGGAAAGAATCATGAAAGGAGAAACGGAAAAAAGTCCTTAACCAACAAGGGATGGCAGATCAGGCTTGCAGCAGACCTATCCACAGAAACATGGCAGGGCAGAAAGGAGTGGCAGGATATAATCAATGTACTAAATCAGAAATATATGTAGCCAAGAATTTTTTATCTGGCAAGGCTGTCATTCAAAATAGAAACAGAGATAAAAAGTTTCCCAGACAAACAAAAATGAAAGGAGTTTGAGACTACTAAACCAGCCCTGCAAGAAATTTAAAGGGGTACTCTCTGAGGCAGGAAAGGAAAAATAAAACAAAACAAAACAAAAAACAACAAAAGCGACAAGAACTAGAAAGGACCAAAGAACACCACCAGAAACTCCAACTCTACAGGCAACACATTGGCCATAAATTCATATCTTTTAGTATTCATTCTAAATGTCAATGAACTAAAAGCTCCAATCAAAATACAGGATAACAGAATGGACAAGAAAAAAAGATCCATCTACATGCTTATTACAAGAGACCCAGTTTAGACCTAAAGACACCTTCAGATTTAAAGTGAAGGGATGGAGAACACTTCATCATGCTAAAGGTTGCCAAAAGAAAGCCAGGATATCCATACTTATATCAGAAAATCTATATTGATTTTAAAATAGAGACTGAGATGAAGAAGGGTATTATATCATAATTAAGGGGTCTATCCACACTCCTACACTGTTGGTGGGAATGTAAACTGGTGCAGCCACTCTGGAAAACAGTGTGGAGGTTCCTCAGAAAACTACCAATAGACCTCCCCTATGACCCAGCAATAGCACTGCTAGGGATTTACCCAAGGGATACAGAAGTGCTGATGCATAGGGGCACATGTACCCTAATGTTCATAGCGGCACTTTCTACAATAGCCAAATCATGGAAAGAGCCTAAATGTCCATCACCTGATGAATGGATCAAGAAGATGTGGTATATAGATACAGTGGAGTACTACATGGCCATGAGGAAGAATGAAATCTGGCCATTTGTAGCAAAGAGGATGGACCTCAAGGGTGCCATGCTAAGCGAAATAAGTCAGGCAGAGAAGGACAGATACCATATGTTTGCACTCATAGGTCTAACAGGAGAAACCTAACAGAGGACCATAGGGAAAGGAAGGGGGAAAGAGAGCTGGGGAGAGTGAGGGACACAAATCATGAGAGACTATTGAATACTGAAAACAAACCGTTGACTGAAGGGGGAGGGGGATAGGGGGTGATGATGGTCATGGTGGGGGGCACTTGTGGCAAGAAGCACTGAGTGTTATATGGAAACCAATTTGACAATAAACTATTAAATTAAAGAAAATGATTTGGTATATATATATATATATATATATATATATATATATATATATACATACATACAATGGAGTATTATATGGCAATGAGGAAGAATGAAATATGGCCATTTGTAGGAAAGTGGATGGACCTTGAGGGTGTCATGCTAAGTGAAATAAGTCAGGCAGAGAAGGACAGATACCATATGTTTACACTCATAGGTCTAACAGGAGAACAGCAGAAACCTAATGGAGGACCATGGGGAAGGGAAGTAGGAAAGACAGTTGGGGAAAGAGAGGGACGCAAAACTTGAGAGACTATTGAATACTGAAAACGAACCAAGGGTTGAAGGGTTTTTTTTGTTTTGTTTTGTTTTGTTTTTTTTATAAACTCCGGGAGGGCAGGGTTTTTTGTCTCTTTTATTCACTGACGTATCCCTAATGCCTAGATGCTCAACAAACATCATTGAATGAATGAATAGGCCAATCCTTGTAGCTTTTTTTTAAGGAACTAAATAGCAATTTGAAGGATCTAAAAATGAAATAAAGTATATAAGGATGTGCCAGGTGGCTGATTATTCCCGGGGCCTACAACAGGCTCCTCAAACTTCAAGGAAGGTATGGGAATAAATAACTTTTATGGTCTGCTCTACTTTAGTCCTATAATATTGTGTTCCAAGATTGGTCCTGCTCTGGGAGGAAGTAGAAGTTACATTTGGTAGTGAGTTCTTAGAGCTGGATCACTCTCCTTCCCTAGACAGAGAACTAGATCCCAGTGAGAAGGAAAAGGAGGAGGGCACTTGTGGGGAAAAACACTGGGTGTTATATGGAAACCAATTTGACAATAAACTGTTAAAAAAAAAACTAAAGAAATAAATGGTTTGGGATAGCGTGGAGTGTAAAAAAACAAAAAAAGAAATGATGTAGATCTTCTTGCCTCTGCAGTTCCTTAATACCATCTATTTAATGGTGATTACATCATTGCTTATGACGCTGCCCCATCCATGGTCCACTTCACATTACTCTTTCAGAAATTATTATAGTATTTTATTCATAAAGACCACAAATGGAAATTTTTCCAGGGTATACAGTAAAATGTGAATGATGACTTATTTCCTGGCTATGTTAAAATGTTACCATTTGAGGTTTTAAAGCACAAATATAGAACATATCTTCCAACCATATCTTTTTTTGAATACTTAGGCCACCATTGCATTCCTAGAATAGTATTGCTTTCAGTATTTACTGAACCCCTAATTTTCATGTACCCCCACCAGCTGGGAAGATAGGCACAGGAGCAATAGGAAAAGTGAGAAAAGTGGTTCCATTCATACAAGGAATGTCTGCCACTCTTTTATGTATTTTATTTATTTCTGAGAGACAGAGAGAGAGAGCACAAGCAGGGGAGGGTCAGAGAGAGAGGGAGATACAGAATCTGAAGCAGGCTCCAGGCTCTGAGCTAGCTATCAGCACAGAGCCCAACATGGGGCTCAAGCCCACGAACCATGAGATCATGACCTGAGCTGAAGCCGGATGCTTAACCAACTGAGCCACCCAGGTGCCCCTGTCTGTCACTCTTTAGACACAGCTTAAGATCAGCCTCAGAATACATGACATCACCACATCAATCAGAGCCAAGAGAAGACACCAGTAAGATGAACTTTTTTTTTCCAGTACACAAGAGTGGTCTCAAAAGTCCTGAGAGGAAATAATATAAACATCTACAGAGGATTATGTAACATGACACAGAGCCTGTGGAAAGAGATTGGGTGACTCTTTTGGTTACCAGCAATGATGAAGGGGGTTAAAAGATTCCTGCAGATGCTCTGATGGCCCTTTGGTAATATAGGTAGAAAAGTGATTCATGGTTAAAATGCAGATGGTAGAGAACCAATGCTTAGGTCAATGGTGCTCTTATTCATCCTATGTTCAATGTGTGTGAGAGTTGCCTCAAATCAACATTCGGAAAACCAATATGGCAGCCCAATCTTGCACAATCCTGGGAGAGAAATATTTTACCAGCCAGAGAGAGCTATCAGCTTCTAGGTCTTGGGGCATCTGCTTGACTCCATGCCCAGAACAGGAGTAGATAGTCCCCTAAAGTAGAGTAATGGGAACTGAGATCCACACAGGTACCAAACCACCCTTGGGGAACCCTTCCTGGACAGCACTAGAAGAGCCATAGAAGATGTTGAGGAATGGCCACAAAGCACAGGGTTCCCTAAAATGTGGGCTACAGCAAGGGCCCTACTTGCCTAGGTCTAAGGGGATACCATGTTCAACACATACACACACATGTAATAGCTTAATTTTCTCTATTCTTTACGTCTCCCTATTTCCCAACGGCAATGATATTCTTCAAGGTGGCAAATTTCTTCAGCTAGTCCTTTGACTAGTGTCCTGAAGCAAAACCCAAACACTTTCACTGTTCCAGTTAATCAGTAAATAACAGCAATGTCCTGACTTTACATACATTATATACTATGCCCAAGAGACACTAACTAGTTTAGGGTTCAATTATACATACATATTACAGACTTTGTATATTGTCTTTTTTTTATTTTTTTTAATGTTTTATTTATTTTTGATACAGAGAGAGACAGAGCATGAGAGGGGGAGGGGCAGAGAGAGGAGACACAGAACCGGAAGCAGGCTCCAGGCTCTGAGCTAGCTGTCAGCACAGAGCCCGATGCGGGGCTCGAACTCACGAACATGAGATCTGACCTGAGCCGAAGTCGGAGGCTTAACCGACTGAGCCACCCAGGCACCCCTGTATATTGTCTTTTATAAAATATGCCAAAGGTGTTCATGAAATAACTGGCAATTACCAATACCTTCTTCATTTCTAATTTCCATGATTTCTTTTCAGCTCTCAATAGTTGGACTAGCAAAGCAGACTCTGCTCAAAAAGGGCTAAGGACATGGGGATGGTTTGGGGAAAGACATCCACTCCAGTTGAAAAAAGTACAAAAATAAAGCAAACAAATTGAAATCCTTGGGCATCCCACTTAGATTGCTTTCTATCAAAGATCATTGCCTTCACAGTAAACTTTTTATAAAATGTTAAGATTAGCAGAAAATCAAGCTGTCCCTTTGAGTGCATTTCCCCCTCTTGTCTAAAGCCTGTGAATTAAAGCCACTATTTTTGGCAGATTTGAAAATAGGATGCGGGTATTAGAAATGATGCCATGGTTTTCTTCTTGAACCATTTGAAAGGAAGTGCTGAGGAAGGCATCATTTTTAGTGTGCTCTTTTAGCAACTTGGGAAGAATTTGAATGCTTTACTGCTTGTGAACACATAGGCCCCAGGGCCCTATATTCTTAGGATACAATGAGCTTTGGGACATGAAGAGCCTCCACAGAGGCGTCTTTTATTGCTTACAAACTTCCTCTGTGATTAAGATCCATCCCAAACTTCAGCAGTTAGGTAGCACACACCCCCACATTTGCATTTCTGTTGGCCAATTTCCCCTCTGCTTAGGGGTTCCCAGACAAGTGCTAGAATTGCATGGTTTTATTCCTTTCAGAAACGAATTTTAAGGCTGACATCCAGAATCTATTATAATAAACACCTTAGGTCTGCTACACAGTAGTCCTTTGCAACGTGGTTTCTCTTTTAGGCAAAGCCACAGTTGTGGATTTAGAAAGTTTTTCCCCCTTCTGTATATGTTCTTTAATATACTATGAGGAGAGAAGAAAACTAGAAATCTTTCAATACAAATGAAGGAAGGGTAGCAGGGTCATGGGGAAGGAGGATGGAGTCTATACTCTTATAAAAGCATCTGGATGTTGTGGAAATTGTACATGGTCAAGAAAAGAAGAAAATTTTGCATTCCACATGAAATTCTATGCCTCACATGTGAGTAAAAAATAAGAGGTAACTTAGCTTTCCTTGGGAAGGCAAATATAGCAGCAAATTTCTATAAAGGTCTATTCAGAGATGAAAATGCTAACTGCATTTCATTAAAAAAAAGAGTTCACTAATCCATGACAAAACTTTAACAAGGATAACAAAAGAGTTCCTATTTGATTGAATAATAAATTGAAAAGATCAACTCTCCTCCTTCAAAACTCATTTTTTTCTATAATGTGTCTACACAGCTACTGCATCACTATTTGTAAGAGCCATCAAAATAAGCCACAGACCTTACTGACTGTGATGCATTAGCCCTACAAAGACAGTAGAGCATTTAGTTGTATATGTACACAAGATTCAAGTCTTATTCCCTCCTCCAAATTAATGGTAATCTCATCCCATTTGCCTACTGAAGAGCAGGATGCATAGAAAGGCTAAGGATACATCTCAACTCAAGCAATGTGGCTTTTGCCCTTACTCTCCAATAAAGCAGCTCTGGTAAAGCTTCTCAGTGTCCTAATTTTCAACTCAACTGGACCTCTCAAGTTCATTTGAAATTATTTCCCACTACTTCCCCTTCAAAACTCTCATTTCTTAGCTCTGATAATACCCATCTCTATTTTTTTTTACTTCATGCCTTTGACTATTCTTATTGAATTTTACTTGTTCCTCTTCCTGTACCTACCCTTTAAATATGTTGGTGTCCTCTGGACTCTATTCTCAGTCCCTTTTTTTCTTATAGTTTCACATGTCTTTTTAGATAATTTCATCTAATACTATTTCATCCACTATATTTTCATCAACTACCACCTATTTCCATCTGTTTCCTAAATCAGTATCTAAATAGAGATAGAGATATATCACTAAAACATACAAACTTGACTAACCTTGGCAACCAGACTCAGCACACCCACAAACACCACCACCACCACCACTACTACCAACAACAACAACACACACTCTGGTAATCCACATTTCAGTTAAAGGTATCATCATTCCCTCCAACTACTCAGAATTATCTATGATTGCATCTTTGACCATAATTGTCTGTTCTTACCCCCTGTGAATCAAGAAATAGAAGATAATCCTCCAAATACCATTGAACTCCATTCCTTCCAACCCTCTTGATTTCCTTGTTATAGCAAAGATGATTCTGATACTTATCAATACAGTAAGGGAGACTTTATTCAAAACTACTGCAACAGGGGTATTATAATAGGAGAGAAAGATAGGTCTCAACTCTAAATACAGCAATGACAGTTGGAGGGTTATAGGTATGAGCAGAGTGAGGGGGTCAATGGATGGAAATTACTAAGAGGGGACATCAAGGGTGGGGGAAATTCTTGGTGAAGGCAGGCTAGGTCAACCAGATATCAAAGGTGAGGGATTCTCTCTAAACTGACTTAGCAGAATTCTTGCTAAAACCAGATTCAACAAGGATAGGCATGGAAGTCTAAGGCTCAAAGCCAAGAATAGGGTTCAGAGGAGTCTAACTAAAGTTTATCCAAGGAGATAGTCTGTCACTCTGCTCCAATTTTACCCAGGCTCTTGTGATCTCTTTCCTTGTTGCACCAGTCTCCTGACTATGTACCCTGCTCTAATCTCTAACCCTTAAAATCTCTATTCCTCTCTAGTCAGAGTGGTATTTCTAAAATATATATATCTCATCAAGTCACTCTCTTTCTCAAGAATCCAAATTCAACAGGTACCCACTACCTATACATACACTTCAGTTTCCTTTACATGAGAATAATACTTACAACTTATTGAGCCTTACTATGTCTCAGGCCTTGGACCAAGCACTTGACAATCATGCTTAACCTAAATGAATACTTGCTATAATCTTATGAAGTTGATACAATTATTATTCCTATTTTATAGGTAGGAACCCAAGATAGACATCAAATAACTTGCCCCGGGTCACATAGGTAGTAAGTGGCAGAGCCCAAACTTGAAGCTGTTCTGTATGATCCAGAACAACATGGATATACAGCTGCAATCTTTCAACACCTTCCCTAACCTGTCTTTCCAACCTCATTGTCATGATGCTTTCCTACATATTCTCAGCACTTCCAGACACCCAAACTGTTCACGATTTTTCAAAGACATAATATATTCATTTTCATGTTTCTGTGTCTTTACACCTGATATTCATTCTGCCTAATTTTTTTTTCATTTCACAGACTTGATGAATTTTTACTCATCCTCTCAGATCTAGATCAAAACCCATAACCACTGTGTAGCCCTGTTCAACCTTCCTAGTTAAGTCATTCCTTCCTGTGTTAGACCATACTGCATTGTATATAAGAAAGTGGAAGCTCAGTGAGGACATAAACTGCCTCCTTTATTCACTGCTATTTTTCTGGTATCTAGCACAGTGCCTGACATATGGTAGGCAGTCAATAACTGCAGGTTGAATCAACTAATTAAAAATACCTTTCTCATAACACTTATAAAATAGTACATTAAAATTATTTTACATGCCCATCTCTCATACTGCACTATAAGCTTCTAGTGGAACCACATTTTATTATTATCATGTACATTGTTCCTAATTCAGTGTCTGGCTTATAGTAGGCATGTATTAAATATTTATGAAAAGAATCAATGTCTAAATTTCATACCATAAACAAACATTCCCTGGAATACAGTTTTGATTTCAAAAAAATTTCTTTTCAAATGCAAATATGCTTGAGGAAAAGGACAAAAGCCATACTTTGGCAATTATCAGGTATTAGAACTTTAGCAGAAACTAATTTGCTAGACTGAGTTCCAACATGACAGCTGCCAGCATATGGGTACTTGGATAGAACAGAATACCATGTAGTAAAACAGATCCATAACAAGGGACATAGTAGTGGTCCCTGAGCTGTCTAAGGGTTGCCTAAAGGCACTCAGTATCTTAAAGAAGAAAGGCCAGTATGCTTGTAAATGTCTCTTTGAATAAGGTTCCTGAAAGTGGAGAGTGAAGCAGATGGTCAAATTAGTTGCTAGTTGGATGAGGAAAAGTTCGTCTGGGAAATTCATAGATGGAAAAATTTTCCTAAGATTTTATCATTCTGAACAGAGAAGTCCTACATGGAAACACATAGACAGCACACACTGAATAACAGATATTAAGTAGCTATTCTAGATAGACAGTGAAATATCTCCATTTTGCTTAGCTGGCTCTGAATAGGGCATTGTATCATTTTAGGCTCTGCAGATGGTGAGTACTCAGGCCTGTAACTGTTGGCAAGAGCCCCAGACCAATGGCCAAAAGGGCCATTGACACAGTCCCTACTCCTGAGAAGGTGCATATCAAAAAACTCTACCCTGACATTTACATTTCTTAGTAAGCACCTGAAGTTCTTTAGCTGGAGGAAAGAAACTGGATTAAAAAAAAAAAAACTCAGGTTTCAGCCTGTGAAAGAATTAGATTTATCTGATTATACAGTTTTTCATGCAGAGTTAAAACCACTTAATGGGTCTATTTTCAAAGCTTCTTTTCATTGATTTTAGGGAGAAGTACCTTTCTAAAGCTCTTTGCAAGACTTAGCTTATTTATGCCTCAAGTGGGCTGGAGTATATAATGTTTCTGAGGAAGAGAAAAAATAACCATACTGTTCACAGAGGCCTAAATAGATGGGCCAGAGAGTAAAAATTGAAGAAATTTCAAGTTGTTGTACCAATAAATTTTGGGTGCATTATTTCTAGGCCACAGAGAATCAGGGCTAATTCCAAGTACTCTGGAAAACAGAATCAGGCCTGCACCTCAGTGAAACCAGCAGTAGTTGTATGCCTCATTGGTTTAATTTGAGATCTAGAAAGCCTTTCCTTACTTTCCTTCCTCTACTCTAGAGCTTCTAATTCCCATCATTATAGTCAGTTTTTGTTTTTGTTTTTGTTTTCCTTTGGAGTAAGTGAAATAGAAAAATCCCTGAGAGCATGAAGTCATTAACTTCTTATTAGATTTAACTACCTTAGCACCAGATTCACTTAATAGCTACCAGGGGAACACCCTGGGAAGAAGTGAGTAAGGCCTTGAAGGCAAAGAATCAGTGTTGGAATATAAAGAAAGGGAAAAGTTTAGAGCAGAGGTTGGCCAGAGTTTGGAGCAGAGCTGGTTACCATTAGCAGCATTTATTAAACAGGGCCCTAAGCGTCTGTGGGCAGGCAGCAATGAGGCCACCTAGAGGAACCACAGGGAAATAGCAAGTACTGTGGACAATTCCCCAATGTCACCATTTTCCAAGGCTTGCTCAGGGAAACTGACAAAATGAGCTTGGCTCCTTTGCATCACTCCTATAACCCCTAGTACTTACAAAAATACTCTTTTATTTATGTTCACACAAAGGCATTGGGCGGCACTGCCAATCCACAGGGATAGGGAACCCATCACCAGAAACTGTATTGCGAGGACACTTTGCTCTTCTCCTTGAACAAAGGTCTTTGATGTAGAATGTCACAACTCAAAAAAGTTATACTGTCATCATTAGTCAGGAGCCAAGGTTAGCAGATCGATGTAGCTCTAAACTCCAGCATAGCCCTCAGTCTGACCAAGATCTCATGGGATTTCTGGCTAGCTCCTGTCAATCACACCTGTTTCCTTTCTCCTGGGCAGGAGGAAATGCCTACCCCTCACCTGTGTCCCAGTTTGAAGCTTTGGTGATTTGTTTCATTCTTTCCCATTACTATCAGTCTTGCTCACAGAATAAAACTGTCAAACCTAGTTTTGTTTCTTTATTTCTTGCCATCTCCAACCTGGTCCATCCTCTTTTGTGTCACATTCTTGTACTTTCTGTAGTTCCTCTGGTCTCTTTCACTCTACCCTCTGGAGATTTTTCTACTGTCAGTAGCATTTATTATATTTCCAACCTTTCCCCCAGGGCATTCCCTCTGCCCTGTGATTTACCTACGGCCTGCTGGCTGACTCCTGATATCTCTATTCCTCTAGCGACCATTCCAAAAGGATATCCTTCTTCCTTGTCCTCTCAGGGCCAAGACTGCAATTTTGCCTTCTCCTCACTCATCTCAGCTGCCTGCCTTGCACTGTTCCATAACCTTCCTTCATC
Source organism: Suricata suricatta (assembly GCF_006229205.1). Classification (NCBI taxonomy): domain Eukaryota; kingdom Metazoa; phylum Chordata; class Mammalia; order Carnivora; family Herpestidae; genus Suricata; species Suricata suricatta. Next base: position 90,762,942 of record NC_043717.1, read on the forward strand.
TGCCATTTTTTGAAGCTCTTGCTGTAGTCCAAGAACACCCTCAACTCCTCATCTTCGACATTAAAATCACCCACCCCAGTTCCCTCCTCCACCCTGTGTTTCTAATATTTCCTTCCATACAGACTTCTGTCCAGGGTGACATTTTCAATTTCTGTATACACAATCACACCCTGGCCCAACAATTCCTTCATTCATTCTACTCTGAAGACATTCATTCCCACTATTTTCAAACCTCACCCTTTTTTGACCAAAATTTGTAATAGCCTCACCTGAAATTCAAACTAAGAACCCACACTTTCTCATCTAGGCACTACCTATTTTGCACCCTCACTCCCACTAAGTCAATCCTTAACCTGATCATGACCCCCACTCTCAACTTATTCCCATTTTTCCAGTCTGTGAGGGCCCTCCTCCTTTAATTTTCCCCCCTTACCAGCCTTATCCCTTAACTCTCCCAGATAGCACAAATCAATGAAACACCATAAGACAAATTCATGTTAGCCTTCCTCAGGGGGGGCCTCAATGCTTCTAGTCACTTTGTTTTATTTCTTTTACTGCCTATCCCAACCCTCCCACCTCATGGGCCACACTTCTCAGGCTCCTGGGTTCACCTCTTAATCCCACTTGCAAACAAAATAACATTTTTTTTAAAACCTTATTTGGACACTGCATTCTTCTCAATTAATTCCCCATTTCTCATTCCTGTTACTGACAAAAACTGATGAGTAGATTTTGTTTTGTACATCTCTTCACCACATACTCCCTTGTTAACTCTTACTACTATACTCAAATTGTTTACCTGTAACTAATTATCTCCTAATTATCAAAATCATCAGCCTCTTCTCCTGTATCATCCTACTAAATCTCTGAACAGCATTTGATACTTTATCACATCTTATTTGTTAAAAACAAAAACAAAAACATAAAACAACTCTTCATATTGTCTCCTATTCTTCACTTCTCTTCCCTCTTTCCCACTAGAAAAATCCTTTGACATCATTAAGACAACAAGGCCTTCAGCTTCTCCTACCTCTCCCAGTTATTCTGCCCTTCTTCTTTTGCAGGCCACACCCCTTCATCAACTACATCAACAGCACACCCACTAGACCTTCAATTATTTTACCCCCCTCTGCCTTCTGTGTTTCCCTTACCAAAATCCAAGCTTGGACAAACAAAATTCTCCATTTTCATTGTTCTTTGTTGCTTTCAAGCTACAAAGCATCACTCGGGGAAGGCATGCCACAGCACTAAACACCTTCATTACACATGTGTTTTATAAAACAGCACTTGGGTTCTGAATGTATTCCACCAAAGTTTTGGTTTATCTCAAGTCAAACCTCTCTATCTGCATTCCCCAGAGGACATTTCTTGGAACACTAGGATGTTGAAGAATACTGATGATTGCTATACGAAGAACTGACTATATACATAAGTTTAAAAAAATGTTAGACAGGGAGCCTGGCTGGCTCAGTCAGTAGAACATGTGACTCTGAATCTTGGAGTCATGCATTCAAGCCCCACATTGGGCACAGACCTCACTAAAAATGCAACACAGATAAAGGCAAGTAATTTCTCTACTGTAAAATTTCTTAAGAGTCCTCAATATTCTAATATATAATACAAAATATCTACTATGATTAATTTCCCAATATATTTGCCTTAGAAACATTTTTCTCATAGTCTCTTAGAATCATGTTCTGAGGGATATCATTTACTGAAACCCTTCAATTTCACATTCAGCCATTTCCATTTTCTCATCTCAAAATTTCTCCTTCAACCCATTCTCAAAATGCCAAAGGGATTCTGGATCTCCTCACTCTTAGCAAATGAATTTTGTCTCCTACTTCACTAAAACAAATATATCACTGTATGTGAAATTCCTAATTTTTTTAAATTTATAATTCTCTTCTCTCTAAAATAAATGTAGTCCTCCACTGCTGCAAAGCTAAACCTTGCTTTGCACTTCTAGCTTTCTTGTCATCGCCATAAGCTTGCTCTTCGCATCATTATCACCTTCTTCATTCGTCATTCTCCTAGGACTTTTACCCTCTGACCCATATCAGTGCTCACTCAAGTCCGAAAATAAACAAACCTACATCTTCTGCAAGCAGCTATCATTTATTTTCTTTCATTCCCTTCCTGCCAACTTCTTGAAACAATAGTCTAAAATTGCCACCTCCTCTTTATGTGCTCACTTTTAATCCCCACAGTCAGCTTCTGTCCTCACTATAACCAATGTGCTCCTAAAGATAAACAGCATTTTCATAACACTGAATCCCCAAGGCCTCCTCTCGATAGTCATCCAAATGACCACTAGAGAGCATCTGACAAATGTTCATCATCTACTTCTATCAAGGCTAACAAAGTTCTGTCTTCTTTTAGTTCTCCCCTTAAATCCATAACCACTTCTTTTCAATCTCCTTCACTGACTCCTCTTACTCAGCCCACTCCCTAAATGTAGTAGTTTCTCAAAGTTCTTTCTTTAGCTTTTTTATTTTCTCACTCTATCCTTCTCATCTAAGTGACCTCATTCCTTCTTATGCTGCTAGTCTTCATTCTGCCTTTGAATTTCAGACATGGTTTCTAAATACCTACTAATGGTCTCTGTTAATTTGATGATAATTTTCCTAATCATAGGTGCTAACAATTTTCAAATCATTTTTGATTCTTCCTTTACTTGGCCACTCTCCAAAAATGTGCCTGCCCAAGTGAAATCTGAGAAGTCATTAAATTCTATAAACTTTATCTTTAAAATGTCATTTGTATCTGGCTCTAAATTCCAAACCTATTTCCACTCCCCCTAGCTTCCATTATCTCCTGCATTATGTGAAGGCATCTGAATTCAGTTCCTAGCAATATTCTATGCACATCATATAGCTTAATTTAAATGCATTGCATAACATGATGAAAACACCTTGCAAAGAACAACCTATCTAGTTAAGAGAATAGAATTTGGAGCCAAACTTGCCTATATTCATATTTTAGTTGAAAATGAAGTGATGTTACTCGCTATTATTTTTGGCAACTGAAATAACTACTTCTTTGTACTTCAGTTTCCTCATCTGTAAAATGAAGATAATAATGGCATTTACCTCATAATCTTCTATGAATTAAGTAACTTAATCCATGAAAAGTGCTATAAAAAGTACATGGTAACTAGTAACCAACCCAGAAATGACAATGGTGGTTGTCATAATTACCTCCTTACACATTCATTGTGATACAGGCTAAATCATAAAACATTTCCATAGACTTCCCAGTTCCTAATTTCCCGGATACAGGCTGGTACTTCTTTAACAGAAAAGCCTTCTCTAGACAAGCTAATCAAAGATACCATCTCTGTCAACAAGTCACTTGAATTTACAACAACAATACTGATTTGAAAGCAAGATTTGGCCCACATAGTTTCTAATCCACTCAGACTACCTCTAGAGAATTTAGTGTTGAATGTCATTAGGGATCTGAAAATTCTTTGTATGGTGTTGTTTTATCACAGACCAGATTAGGAGTTGAAAATAAAGGTCCATAAACCAGTGTTAAGGCATGGAGGATAAAAATTAAGATTAAGAAGCCCTATGATAAAGTGTGAAGTTTGTCTAAGACAATAGACAGAACCTGAGGTCAGAAAGAGAAGTCTAGTAGTAGGGATATTTAAATTCCATTAAGACTCTATAAATAGGGGGAGCACAGAGACTGAAACTCTGCAGCTCAATACCTGGTAATATTCTGGTGGGAAGGGTGAATCTCCAGGAACAGAGTGAGGTCCAGGGATCCTCAGGCTACAAAGGGAGAGGTGGTCGTCCTGCTGGGAGGACATTTGGAAAGGCAGTGCAGCCAACTAGTACCAGAAGACCTCAGAAAACATCTACATTCACTGGTGCTGAAACAAGGTCATTAAGGGTGAAGCTTGGTGTCAGATGTGTGTTGTGATTTTCCATAATCCCTGAAATGCTGCTGCTACATGATTGCATGAACTTCTTATGGGGCGAGATGGCACCCAGCTGTAGTCTTTGGGCATTGGCAGCAGCATGGTCCCATGAACATACCTGGGTATGACCAGCACCTGGCCAATCCTCAGTGACTCCCTCCCTAAGAAGGTCTGAGTGGTTCAAAGCATCAGTCCCTCAAAAGTGAGGGGTAGGGAAACAAGGCTGCCTCTGAGATAAAACTCAGGAGGGAGGTGCCGCCTGGCAACCTGACAGCTTGGTCACAGACACTGTAAAAGCAAGAAGTGGACAGAAACCGGAGAGAAAGGACAGATGCACAAATGCTGACCAGGGAGAACAGAGTTCCGATACTAGAGACTGGATAACTGGGTACCACCATTTTCACCCCTCCCGTGCCAGAACAATCCACCCCAGTAAGCTAGGCAGCACCATCTAGTGGAGAACGGAACTGTTACACTAAGTCCCACCCAAATGGGCCAAACTCGTCTTCAGAAACACCACAGGTCTCCCTAGTTTATGGACTATAAAGTGCTTCAGAGTTTGACATCTAGGGGAAAATGATGTCATTTCAATCATATTTCAGTCTGTTCACTGGTCCATCTATTCAATACAGTTTTGACTGAGATTTATTCAGAACATTTCATCCTAAAACAGCGGAATATACATTCTTCTCCAGTGTACATGGAAAACCCAGAATAGATCACACACTGGGACACAATTCAGCCCTCAACAACTACAAAAGGATTCGCATGATACCGGGCATATTTTCAGATCACACGCTATGAAACTAGAAATCAACCACAAGACAAAACTACAAAAGGTAACAAATACATGGAGACTAGGGAACGTCCCACGTAATAAAGAATGGGCTAACCAAGAAGGTAAAGAGGAAAATAAAAAGTACCTGGAAGCCAAATAAAACGATACCACCACAGCCTAAAACCTCTGGGAATCAGTAAAGGCGGTCATAAGAGGGAAGTATATAGCAATCCAGGTCTTCCTAAAGAAGGAAGAAATGTCTCAAATACAGAAACTAATCTTACACCTTAAAGAGTTGAAAAAAAGAACAGCCAATAAAACCCCAAACCAGCAGAAGACATGAAATAATAAACATTTGAGCAGAAATCAATGTTATCAAAAAAAAAAATGGGGGGCCTGGGTGGCTCAGTCTGTTAAGCAGCTGACTTCAGCTCAGGTCATGATATCACAGTTCATGGGTTCGAGCCCCGCAATGGCTCTGTGCTGACAGCTCAGAGCCTAGAGACTGTTTCTGATTCTGTGTCTCCCTCTCTCTCTGACCTTCCCTCGCTCACACTCTATGTCTGTCTCTCTCTCACTCTCTCTCTCAAAAATAAATAAACGTTTAAAAAAATATAAAAGAAAACCAGTAGAACATATCAATAAAACCAGAAGTGGGTTCTTTAAAAGAATTAACAAAACTGATAACCGCTAGCCAGTTTAACCAAAAACAAAAAGTAAAGGATCCAAATAAATAAAATCAGGAGTGGAAGAGGAGAGATCACAACTAACACAGCAGAAATGAAAACAATAATAAGAGAATATTATTGCAATTGTACACCAATAAAATGGGCAATCTGGAAGAAATGGACAAATTCCTAGAAATATATAAATTACCAAAACTGAAACAGAAAGAAATAGAAAATTTGAACAGACCCATAACCAGCAAAGAAATTGAATTAGTAATCAAAAATCTCCCAAAAAACAAGAGTCCAGGGCCAGATGGATTCCAAGGTGAATTCTACGAAACATTTAAGGAAGAGTTAACACCTATTCTCTTGAAGCTGTTACCAAAAAATATATATAGAGAGAGAGAAGGAGAAAGAGAGCTGGGGAAAGTGAGGGACACAAATCATGAAAAATATTGAATACTGAAAACGAACCATGGACTGAATGAGGAGGGGGAGGGAGGGAAGGGAGTGATGGTCATGGTGGGGGGCACTTGTGGGGAGAAGCACTGGGTGTTATATGGAAACTGATGAAAATAAACTATTAAAAATTTAAAAAATAGAAATAGAAGGAAAACGTAGAAACTCTTACCATGAAGCCAGCCTTACCTTGATTCCAAAACCAAAAACCCCACTAAAGAGGAGAACTACAAACTCAATTTCCCTGATGAACATGGATGCAAAAATACTCAACAAGATACTAGGCAACTGGAGCCAACAATACATTTAAAAAATTATTCACCACGACCAAGTGGGATTTATAACTGGGATGCAGGGCTGGTTCAATATCTGTAATATCTGTAAAATATAACTGTGATTCATCACATCAATAAAAGAAAGGACAAGAACCACATGATCCTCTCAATAGATGCAGAGAAAGAATTTGACAAATGCAGCATCCTTTCTTGATAAAAACCCTCAAGAAAGTAGGGATAGAAGGATCAAGATTTTCTATCAAGATCATAGAAGCCATATCTGAAAGGCTCACTGCTAATATCATCCTCAATGGGGAAAACCTGAGAGCTTTCCCCCTAAGGTCACGAACAAGACAGGAATGGCCACTCTCACCACTGTTATTCAACAGAGCATTGGAAGTCTTAGCCTCAGCAATCAGATAACACAAAGAAATAAAAAGCATCCAAATCGGTCATGAGGAGGTCAAACTGTCATTCTCTGCAGATAACATGATACTCTATATGGAAAACCCAAAAAATCCGCCAAAACACTGCTAGAACTGATCTATGAATTCAGCAAAGTCACAGGATATAAAACCAATGCATAGAAATCAGTGCATAGCTATACACCAACAATGAAACAACAGAAAGAGAAATCAAGGAATTGATCCCATTTATAATTTCACCAAAAACCATAAAATACCTAGGAATAAATCTAACCAAAGAGATGAAAAATCTATACACTGAAAGCTATAGAATGCTTATGAAAGAAACTGGAGAAGACACACACACAAAAAGGAAAAATATTCCATGCTCCTGGATTGGAAGAACAAACATTGTTAAAATGTCAATACTACCCAAAGCAATCTACATATTCAATGCAGTCCCTGTCAAAATAACACCAGCATCCTTCACAGAGCTATGATAAACAATCCTAAAATTTGTATGGAATCATAAAAGACCCTGGATAGCCAGAGCAATCTTGAAAAAGAAAACCACAGCTGGAGGTATCACAATCCCAGACATCAAGCTTTATCACAAAGCTGTAGTCATCAGGACAGTATGGGACTGGCTCAAAAACAGACACGCAGATCAATGGAACAGAATAGAGAGCCCTGAAATGGACTCACAAATGTATGTCAACTATCTTTGACAAAGCAAAAAAGAATATTCAATGGAATAAAGACAGTCTCTTCAGCAAGTGGTGCTGGGAAAACTGGACAGTGACATGCAGAAAAGTGAACCTTAACCAGTTTCTTACACCATACACAAAAATAAACTCAAAATGGATGAAAGACAGGAAGCCATCATAACCCTCAAGAAGAAGCAGACAAAAACCTCATTGACCTCGACTGCAGCAACTTCTTATTCAACACATCTCTGTAAGCAAGGGAAACAAAAGAAAAAATGAACTACTGGGACCTCGTCAAAATAAAGAGCTTCTGCACAATGAAGAAATCAATCAGCCAAGCTAAAAGACAACTGAAGGAATAGGACAAATTACATATCAGATAAAGGGTTAGTTTCTACAATCTACAAAGAGCTTATCATGCTCAATACCCAAAAAACAAATAATCCAGTGAAGAAATGGGCAAAAGACATGAATAGACACGTCTCCAAAGAAGAAATCCTCATGGCCAACTGACACATGAAATAATGTTCAACATCACTCATCAGGGAAATACAAATCAAAACCACAATGAGATATTACCTCACACCTGTCAGAATGGCTAACTAACATTAACAACTCGGGCACCAACAGAGGTTGGCAAGGATGTGAAGAAAGAGGATCTCTTCTGCATGGCTGGTGGGAATTTAAACTGGTGCAGCCTCTCTGGAAAACAGTATGGAGGTTCCTCAAAAAATTAAAATAGAACTACCCTATGACCCAGCAACTACTAGTAGTAGTTACTACCAGTACTACTTGGTATTTATCCAAGGGATATAAACATGCTGTTTCAAAGGTGCACATGCACCCCAATGTTTATAACAGGACTATCAACAATAGCCAAAGTATGGAAAGATCCCTAATGTCCACCGACAGATGAATGGATAAAGAAAATGTGGTATGTGTGTATGTGTGTGTATATGTGTGTATATATGTATATACACACATATACACACATAATGGAGTATTACCTGGCAATAAAAAAGAATGAAATCTTGCTATTTGCAACAACGTGGATGGAACTAGAGGGTATTATGCTAAGCAAAATTAGAGAAAGACAAACATCATATGACCTCACTCACATGAGTTAAGATACAAAATAGACGAACATATGGGAAGGGAAGCAGAAATAACATACAAACAGGGAAGGGGACAAAACACAAGAGACTTAAATATGGAGAACAAACAGAGGGTTACTAGAGGTGTTGTGGGAGGGCAGATGGGCTAAATGGGTAAGGGACATTAAGGAATCTACTCCTGAAATCACTGTTAGCACTCTATGCTAAGTAACGTGGATGTAAATTAAAAAAATTAAAAATAATTTTTAAAAAATGCAAGGATAGATAGTGACAAGTGCTAGGAAAAATATAGGGTATTATTTTCAACAGGGTAGACAGGAAAGTCCCTCTGAAAGGTGTCATGTGACTTATTATTAGTATTTTTATCTTGTTCAACCTTCAGGTGTCTGCCTCAGTCTCCACCTGTCCAGGAAGTCTGCTCTGAATCATCAGGTCAGGATAAATACTTCTATTCTGTTCTCTCACAGCACCCACTATATACTGCGCACAGTGCCTTACTCATAATAGGCATCTAGTAGAGTAAGGATTCCTAAGCAGGGGACCATGAACGTTAAAGGAATCCACAAAAGACTAAAATTCATTCAAAAGTTAGTATACATGTGCATTCATGTATTTTTCTAGAACAAGTGTCTATAGATACTATCATTTTCCCAAAGAATAAATGACCCCATCAAAGGGTAAAACCTACTGATGAGTTGATGGTAAGTGAACCATGAGCTCTCAGAGACATGTATAGCTTTATGCTGAATTAGTACCCACACTAATTCATTTCTTCAATGTATCTAATTCCCCTTTGTTGAGTGTCATAAATATACCAGGCACTATGTTAAGCACGGTGGGGGCTAAAGGGATGAAGTCCAAACACAGAGCAGAGCAAAGGCCTCACACTATTTCCTCACAGGTATCTATTCTCTTCTATTTGGTCATAAACTCCTGTAAAGACAGAACCCCTTGCTGTGTTTTCTTCTATATCTCCCTTTAGCTCTTAATGTGACTCCTTATGTAAATGGTGCTCAGTAAAAGGCTGTTTACTTCTTGGTCATTTTGTCAGAAAGCAAGGTAGTGTGCTAAATTCTATCATATGCAGTTAACAGTAGGTATGAGTATACTTTCAAAACGCAGTTACATACAATTTATGAAAGATAGCAATAGCTCAGAAAATACAAATCCTCCTGAATTAATGGTGTGATCTCCTTCTAAATTGGAATAGTGATACCCATGTTTCGTTCTATGGGAAAATGAGTGAGCATCCTGGAAGAGAAATAAAATAGCCACAGAAATATATCTTAGGGCTAATTTTTCCCTATCAGAGGCCACAACAGAGCAAAAGGACACATGATTCAGAAAGCAGCAGGATTATTTGAACTAAGGACAGCTTGATGAGGGGGAACTCAATATCCTGAAACAGGAAGAAGGTGAAAGAGGGTGGAGGTAAAAGGAAGAAAAGGAGAAGGGAAATGAAAAGTTGTATTGCCAGTGTCCACTGAAATATCATTTTGTCATTTTTAAATGGGAAACAGTTTCATTACAGTCAGTTGAAACTGTCTCTAAAGTGTTAATTCTAAATTCTTCTTTGCACAATTCTTGTCTAACATTCTGGGTCATATCGAGCTGAAGAAACAAATTGTATTCCTTCAGCCATGAGTTGTCTTCCTTAGAAGATGTCAATTTGTTGAATGTTTATTAACAGCCACTGTTTCAAAAGGTACTTGAGTTATCAAGAGAATGAGGTAGGTACTATTATTTTCATTTTATTAACAGAAGAACGATCTCATTGCAGTTATGCTACTGGCCTAACTCAATCATTGCAAAGCAAAGATCCAAAGCCAGGCCTTTCTAACATCCATCTCTCCATCTGTCCATCTGTCCAGCCAGCCAGCCAACAGCCCATCCATCCAGTATTTATTGTGATGCTCAAACTGAGGTCCATTTGGAAAGCAGCAGTTGGGAAAGTACAGTCAGTGGCCCCATAATAAATATGGCTGTTTGGAGTGTTGCTTTTACTTAACAGTTTGGGGAGAAGGAGAGGGCAACATTTATTTCTCTATTAACATTTCTATCAGGGCAAAATTTAAGTGAAATTTAAGAATAAAATCTGAACCTTCAGAGACTCACAGCTGGCAGGGTCCAAGTCCCCACATCCAGGGGCCCTGGCTTGTCTCCCCTGCCCATTTGGGGATGCTTTGGAGGCCCTGCCCTACCAGAAGGGATGCCATCTTTGAAATCAAAGAGGCTGAATGAACTGCCCAAGGTTACAAAGTCAGGACCTGACCCAAACCTAGGTCCCCCTGACTCCAAAGTCCATGCCTTATTTATAGGACCTAAATTAGTCACTTCTGTTCTTGAGGACTCTGTTTCTGTCCTTTTAGTCTATATTCACCAGGCCTTGCCACTTCCTAGCATGGTGATGGGATCCCAGGAGGTGGGGAAAGGACCAGCAACCATGTCTCCAGTATTTACCATTTTTTCCAGACCATATTAAAACATCAATTTTTATCCTCTCTGATTTGTTAAAAGGCCAGTTGGTGGAATCCAAGAAAAGGGATAGTTAGAGTTGCCATTTATAGGAATAGAGCTTTCCCAAATTAGATTACTTAGGAGCAGGATTAATCTGAATTTGTGCAAAGTCTACCTTTTCAAGAAATATTAAAGAAAAAGAATTTTATTATGTATTAGATGTAAACTAACTGCTAATAAACTACTTTAGTAAAAAAAAAAAAACTCCTGTGGACAAGTTTTAATTAAGAGATAGAACTCATTTGTAACTAGTATATTATTTGTAGGGAGGCAGGTGTAAAAAAGAGCTATGCAAAAACTATTTTTAAAAAAGAGTTCAATTTCTTAAGTAGATGTGGCATTCCTCTTACAATTCTGTTTTACTGTCTATTTGTGTATGCAAAGATAATCAAAGCCCAGCGTTTTACAAATGATCTTAAATTCTAAATTTTAAAGGGGGCTTATAAAAATGAACACTATGATGTACACATGAAAAGGAATGTGGGACCATAAATGTTCAAGAGAGCCATAAGCATATGTGGAAAATCAAACTTAACAGGGATAACATCTCATACAGACTTCTACAGTGTAAGATCCACATACAGGGGATGAGTACGGCAAATGTTCCAAACTGACAAATGTCCCACTACATATCCACATAAGTTTCTATAAATCATCTCTAGTCTATAAAAAGGCATACCATCTGTAGATATTTTAATTCTTTAAACATATAAATCTTACTTATTTTATAGTGTGTATCTGATACATCTGGGGGCCCTGTGGGTTTGTTTCTATTGTGTGGTTTACAGTCAGTTTGGGTCATGAGGTCTTACCTCTTTCTATGGCTCATTTGTTTTGACTGAATGTCCAAGACAGCATGTGTGAAAAACTAAAACACTAATTTGAGGCTTTAGACAATATTATCTTCCTCCAGAGACAATTTACATTCGTTTTTGCAGGCATGAATAGTCTAAGGTCATTAACAACCCCAGATCATTTTAATCCAATCGTATATTAAAATGACTAGATGCTAGGCTTCAGTCTTTTTAAGGGCTAGTCTATTTCAGGATTCCCTTACATCTACAATGTGGCCCTTCAGCATCCCAACCCAAAACGGAGGGCTATACCAAGGCACCCTTCTGTTTGATAGTCCTAACCTTCAATTCTGTCCTTCAGTTGTAAACTCTGTTCAGTTTCTCAGCTTCTCAGCTTCATTTTTGGAATCATGAAATATGCAAATGAGAAATGTGGTAACAAATGTGTCACTTCTCTGAGCTTCTCTCTTCTCTTGGTCTTGGTCCACTATTCTTCTCTGCCTCATTTAATCTCCAAGTAACTTAAAATAAATATTATTTATATTTTGAACTACTTTTTTTCTACTTTCAGTTGGAAGGTTCATTCAAACCAGCAGGAGTGACTTATTTATTAGGCACCATAGACATTATGGCTAAAACCCACAATTCTTTAGGGGCCTAAAATAGTGTTTTAATTTCTTTGAAAAATCAAACTGGGGTTCCCGGGTGGTCTAGTCTATTGAGCATCTAACGTTTGATTTTGGCTAGGTCATGATCTCAGTTTTATAAGTTTGAACTCCACATCAGGCACTGTGACAACAGTGTAGAGGCTGCTTGAGCTTCTCTCTCTCTCTCTCTCTCTCTCTCTCTCTCTGTCCCTCCCTGTTCACACTCTATGTCTCTCTCAAAGTAAATAAATAAATAAATAAAATTTTAAAAATAAAATAAAAAAATAAACTTTTAGGTTGGAGATTTTTAATATGTAATATTAATATGTTCATCTTTATACCAAATAAGTAATAAAATACATTTAAAATTTTTTAATATAATTTATTGTCCAATTGGTTTCCATACAACACCCAGTGTTCATCCCAAACAGTGCCCTCCTCAAGAGTTCATCAAGACAAAAGTGCCTAGAATCCACAAAAAGTCATAATGTGGCCCTAAAAGCCAGTAGTCTTCCACTGGTAAAAGCAAAACTTCTCTAGAGGTATTTTAAAGGCATTAATACTACTATAATCTCATGTACACAACATTTTACATGGAAAGAAGTTTCCCATCCACCATCTTTTTTGAGACTTCTAAGAATTGGATAAGCTAAGTGAGACAGGTATTAGTTGACTATTGAAATAAATGACACATGGGGAGTTTAAGTAACTTGCTTAAAGTCACACAAGTCAGTAACAGACACAAGATTGAAGCCCACATCTGGAGCTAAACAATATTCCAGAAATCCACCATGCAATATTATCACAGAGCCTATTAATATTTTTAGAATAATAGGACATGATGGTCTAAATGGGTAAGGGCCATTAACGAATCTACTCCTGATATCATTGTTGCATCATATGCTAAGTTGGATATAAATTAAACATAAATAAATTTTAAAAAAGAATAATAGGACATGAACATCCATTATCAAAAAAAGTCCTGAAAACACATCCTGACATCAAAAAGCATACTGTTCTACGAGTCACAAGATCTGAGTTCTAATCCTGGCTCAGCACTAACGTATTGTTTGATCTTGAACAAATAATGTATTGGTCCTGGCTCACTTATGTAAAATGAAGCCCTTGGAGAGATCAATCTGAAATTGCCTATCAGCTCCATTTTTCTTTTATTCAATGAATTTAAAAATGCTAAAATACTCATCCTGGATTTTATTTTTAAAGAATGATATGGATTAAAAGACCAATCATGATTCTCTAAATGAGCACAAATAGTTTACCACATAGTAACCAAAAGCAACCAATCCTCTTTGATTTAACAAACTAAAGCATAAAGTGGGAAAGAGCCCTAACAGTGAAACAAGACCATTTCAAATAAATGCCATTTCCCCTATTATCTGAAGGGTTTCAGACACAAATCAATAAATGTGGTGCCAGGTCCCTGTCCACACTGCCACTGTCTTTATTAATACTGCTTTTTTTATTCCATTAGTATTGCAAATACCAGCAAACAATTTATATTTAAACACTCTACACACCTTTTTTTAGTAAGAGATGGTAGTTTAAAAGCAGGGAAAATTATATTTTCCTGAATCCTATATACTTGGATTCTAGAATAATCTTCGACAGCAAAGTAATTTCCTAGCTAGATCACTGAGTTACTTAGATCACATTTGATATAATTGATATAAGGAGAATGGAGAATACACAAGTAGAAAGAAAATTCAGGGGACTAGGCTTTAACTGGTGCTTCTTCAGGTGATAGTCACTTTCAATTCCCTTCAGACCTATATAATGCCTCTGTTCAGAAGGCAGGAAAATAACACTTATCTGGGAGTCAGGACACCATGGTCCAGGGACTATTCTGTTATAGACTCTCATTGTGTATGGCTGGTAAACCCCTTTACTCTCTGGGCCTCAGTCTCCTGTTTGTATGCAAACGGGGGGTTAAATAAATAATTCCTAAGAGTCCTTTTAGTTCTAAACATTCATAATTCTATTCTTAATCAGTTTTGCAATGTATCAGTTCTCTACAATCTTTCTCACTTTCCATGCCACCAGAATTGCTTATTCTACCTCTTCATTGGCTTTACTCATTGCCACTGTGTGACACCAGGATGCTAACTTTGCTAAAACAGACTCTCTGACATTTTGCCAGTTATACTGCCCACATGGGTGGCTAAAAGGATTTTAAGAGCATCATCTACTGAGAAGTCAAGATCTCTGGGGGGACTGGGGCGAGAGTGGAGGAAGGAAGGAAAAATCTCAAGATGCAACATACAAGCCACACATTTTCCTTTCACACTATCAAAGCTTTGCTTTGTGAGGAACAGAATGCTACTGGAACATCTGGTGGCTCCTTTTCCAAGAATAAATTTTCTTTCCATGCTGATGGCCCTTCATCTTCTATAAGATTCAGATAAGCATGGGTGGCCCACTGCCATGATAGGGAACTGCACCAATTCTCAGAATGGAGATACCCAAAGTAATATAAGAATTAGGAAGAATTAAGTAGGCTCTGCAACTAGTAATGGGGCTCAACAGACACACTGTTGAGAAAGGGCAGTAGAAGAAGGTGGTGAGGAGGAAAGGCTGGAAGGAGGACAGAAATAAAAATGGAAGAAAAAAATAGAAAATTGTATAGAGAAATATAAAAACAAACAACTGATTCTCGGTTAATAAAATTAATACCCCTTTACATTCAAATTAAGCAACCTATGAAATGTAATATTGGGAACCAGAAAAAGTTATTGTGAGTCATAGTAAAAGTACTTAAAATTTAGACAGGAAAACAACCCACTCCTTCCTTGCATACAACACTAGATCACATATTAATCTCTTTCAGAGTTTCAACTGACTGCCACTGTCACTTTAAGCAACTGGCAGTTTTGAGGATTGGTTGCAAGGCCTCTAGTACTTCATGCCATTTGTATATGTATTGGAAAAATACTCAACAAATACATGTTAAACCTAATAAGGGGTTATTTTTCTTTTTTTTCAAAGCCTATGTCTGCACTGGATGGAACAGAGCCAACAAAATGGGTTCACATGTGTAAACCTGAGCTAATTAGCTTCCAAATTTTCCAGTGTCATACCAATGCCCCATATACCTTGATGCCTTGGGCAGCCACCAGGCTAGTCCTCCCCTCAAACTAAATCTGCTTCCAGAGAATTCCAAGCCAATTACCTCCAATGCATGACCCTTTTCCAAATGGACAATCAGTAGGGCATGTGCTTTTGACAGAAATAGACTTGAGGTTGGGGCACCTGGGTAGCTCAGTCGTTTAAGCATCTGACTTTGGCTCAGGTCATGATCTCACAGTTCATGGGTTTAAACCCCTTGTCGGGCTCTGTGCTGACAGCTCAGAGCTTGGAGTCTGCTTCAGATTCTGTGTGTGTCTCTCTCTCTTTGCTCCGCCCCTGCTTGCACTCTGTCTCTTTCTCTCTCCAAAATAAAAAAAAAAATTACAAAAAATTAGAAACAGACTTGAAGTTGAATCCAGACTAACAATTCAGCTGTGCAGCATTGGGTATATTGGGGATGATGACTCATACCATGCAGGGTTCTTGATACCATTAAAAGAAATAATGAATATAAAGCCCTTGGCACAGAGTACATGTTTAAGCAATGTTAATTGTCATTATATTCATTGTAACATTAACAATAAGGAAAATTGTCATTGATGTTATTATAATTAATTGTTATTGCTATCCTCCTACCAGCCTAGTTCAGCGTGTTCCTTCAGCCAACAGGACAGTCCCCAAGTCTCTGCCTCATAAAGTGGGTCCTGCTAGTTCCCAGATCCCCTCCTCTCCTGTTTGTCCTCTCCCACTACCCACTGTGTGCTGAAGGCTTCTGTTCTGATAAAAAAGCAGGCCACAAGTCAGAACTCACCAGCAGGGACAAGGAGCTAATGGCCCTACCAGCTGCAGTACATAACTCCAGGGAGGAAAGAAAAATGAGGGCACCAAATATATAAATGGCCCTTGTCTGGCCAGCTCATGAGAATTATCAATTAAGAACTGATGATGCTTTGTGTGCTCATGTCTTCTTGGTTATGGAAATGATGGTTGTGATGTAGCACATCACCCTTAATCATGTTAGCCCATCAATTAACTGCAAGGGAGGGGAGGGAGCATGGCCTGCCGCCAGGGGAGATCTATAACTGAAGGTCACCTGAACAGCATGGATCAGGTATTACATTAAGTATGAGCAATTAAAAAGAAAGTTCCCCTGGAAACAGGCAGGTGTTACATCAGGCTGGATTCTGTCTCACATTTCAGAACTTGACCCTAGGCCTGCAACTTGGGAAAGCATTATCTGTATACTCATGGGCAAGGCCATAGTCACTTAGGAGGGGTTGGACAGCCATCCTTAGGCCTTAGGTTTAAAGGCTCTGCCCCTTAGAAAGCCTTGATCCCCGAGGCATCGTTTCAAATCATGTCTTTGGAAAGAGTTGCTAAGAAACAGGAAATACTGAGAAATATAAGGTGACAATATCTTCAAATGCCTCCTCACCAATTTATGCAAAGCTAACATGCCAGGTTGTTCACTAAACTCTTACCTCTCACCATAATCTGTACATTGCATTAAAGGCTAATGACCAGAACCCCATAGCAAGTAACATATTCCTACATTTCAATTCCCTACCTGAATGACATTATGTCCCATTAAATGTTATCCTTTGATACACTGTGGTTCACTGGGCTACTCTGCCACCCGTCCCTTATCCTTTTGTTTTTCTCTGCCACTTCCTCTCCCCTTTGTCCTGGACCATTCCCCCACTCCATTATACACCAGTGTACGGCAATCGATAGCACAAGTGTCTGGACCAAAGCAGCAGTAGCAGCTCCAGTGCAGACATTTTCCTTAGAGAGTTCTTTTAGCAACTGTCACAGAATTGCTATTTGCCTCCTGAGGGCAGGAAGACTGGCATACATAGTATCCACTACAAAAGTTTGTTGTAAGCGTTACCAGTAAATACAAGGCTTCACATAAGCACGTCACAGTGCTCAGCATGAAGTACTGTAAAATTGTTAGCTGCACTATCATGATTCTCATCCCTTGTCACATCCCCAGCACCTCACACAATGCCTGGCATATTAAAGGTACTAAATATGTACTTATAGGTCCAGAATTATTCATTTAAAACCTTTGGATTTATAAGTCCTTCAGAATTTGAAATACTTCTCAGATTTGAGAAAGAGAATGTGAACATACTGTAAATTGCACCTCAGCAGCATCCCATCATCAAACACATTAATTTATCCATAGTGAAACAAAGAAATAGTCACCATAAGTTGGATTAATAAAGAATATAAAAGGCCTCATATATCATATAGAGAAAGATTTTACTGTCAAATTAATTTAGCTGCCAATTAATAAACACATCAGGTTTATAAATGCAAATATACACACAGCTCAGTTTTCAGACCTCAGATTTTGGAATTGTGGCTAGGAGTTTGTGGACCTGTATTAAATGAAGAAATGGTGGAAGACAGTCTTCAGCCTCAGCACCCCTTTCAGGGTAGGGAAATGTCATTAACTATCCTCCACTAACTCCTTGGGCAAATTTGCCTTCTGTGTCTTATGTTAAAATTGAACAATTAGTCTCTGGTAATGGGTGCAACCTGTACAAAATAATTTCTAATGAAGCCAGTTTTTCTGCCCGACCCCATTCTCTTAGCTTCTTATAGCACAAAGGCAAAGTACTGTGGGTGCATTTGTAGAGCTGGCAACTGTCATCCACAGGGCTGTGGCCTTAAGCAAATGGCTTTACCTCTCTGAGTTGTAATTTCCTCTTTTGTAAAACTAGAAAAGGATTAATTTAGGGGTAAATGCTAATTTTTAGTGAGAACATGGCAGGGTATGATTACTGCCTATATTTTATTCTTGCCTATATTTTACAGATGAGAGAAATGAGGGTCAAAGAGTTAAGCCAACAGAAGCCCTTTTCCCTCTGTTGAGAGAAAGATGATGGAGAGAATGGAGGAGAGGGAATAGAGGAACAAACCAAAATGCTAACTATACACATGTGAAGTACCCTGAAAATGATAATATTGTAACAAATTACAAACCTGATGCCTCTGCCCACCTCCTACTAGCTTTTTGTGCCACAGCAACTGTAGTAGGGACAGAGCATGAAATTGAGAATGAAAAGAGGAAACCAGTGAGATAGAAACACCCACGTGTGTGGGAGAAGCAAGAGCCACTTAATTGCAGAGATCAAGGTGCATATAATTTAATTCTAGTTGCGAATGTAAACGATGCCATCATCAACTATTCTGTGGCCATGTTTCTTAATATTCAGAGTACAGTTTTGTGGTCTGAAAACAATTTAAATTGAACAAAAACTAGTGCTGTTTTGACTGATTCTGATATTGGATTCTTCCTTTCCCCTCCCCCCAAACAGAATCTCTTCTGTGAATACACAGTGAGTCAATCTAGTATATCTTGATGGTTGAATAAGCTCTTTGATTTTTGAATTATTTGGGGATTAACTGAATTTTAAATGTGAGTTGCTTGCAATGTCTTGCTAGCACAAAAAGATGAGCTTTGTTATTGACCGAGAAGACTTGCACACGACATTTTTTATCATTATTTGCCTGCATTGAACTCATGTTCACTTCAGTCTGGCCTGCCTGCCTGGATGGGCACTGTGAGGCCAGGGTCAAAAGTGCAATTTACAATATTCTCTCTTGACTCCTGTGAACTGCTGTAAAGCATGGGGTGACTGCTGCCTCAGTGACCAGACATATATTTCTTGCCACAATCAAGGAACATTATATTAGGGATTTCGACGACTTGCATAATGTCCCAAATGAATAAAATCTGTCATCCAAGAATCATATTATGGGTAAGCTGAATCAGAATATCTTTGGAGCTGTTCAAGGGTTTGTATGTGGGCCCTGCAATCCTGTCCTTTGTCTCGAAGGGAACCTAGCAATTTCACATCAGCCTTAGGGCCTTAGTCTGTAGACTCCAAGGTAATCAAGAAACTTCTATCTTCTTTACTCCCATAGTAACTCCCAAGCTTTTCCATCTCTCCTCTTTGCTCCCTATATTTCTTAATCCAAGAATATGTCATCCATTTAAAATGATTACTTCTCCATACACACTGCCACCTCTACCACCCACCACCCTACAATCCCTCTCCTTTGTCCCTCACTCCTAATTTTGATATTCTTTGATTTTCCTTATTCTTTCTGGGCCAGTTTGTCCTATCCTATTTCTTCTTCCTTGAGTTTTCTTCACCTTATTTCCCTAGATTTATCATCTTCTACCTACCTCCAGTAAACCTGGCCACTCCTACAGACAGTGGATATAACATAACACATATGAAAGCACCCATGTGTAGGCATGATAACTAGCTGGTCCATTTTGCCACCTGTTAGAAATTCTGCTTTAATACATAGATAAGAATGGTTTTAAATAACCATGCAGTAATTTGCAAAGGCTGGTCCTTCTGAAGTGTTTATACTTTTTGCATTTCTGTTATACACAGAAAATCTTATATACCAAGTGTTCATAGAACCACCAGCCTCAGAACACAATAGCACTAAAAAATAATAAAAAATAAGAAAAGGTAAAAGCCAACAGGCCTCACAAAGTCCTCCTGGGAAATAAGCTAGCAATCAAGGCAGTGCTTGAGCATGATGACAAGCAAGAGGGAGGCCCAGTTACAAACCCAACAATTCCAATATCTACTGAAACACTGCCCCTTCCAGATCTCTCTGTCTGTCTCAAATTCAGGGTCAGGAAGAGTGGTGATGCCCCTGGGCAACGGACAAACAGCAACCCTCCTGCACATTCCCACAGGATCTCTGTGTCATCACTGCTGCCCAGTCAATCTGCATACCACTGTGAAATGCTTCCTCCTTATCATCTTCCCTGTCAGCCCCCATCGGCTCCAAGCTAAAATCAGTAGAGAGAAATTCTTCTTCTCTACCACTTACACCCTACTTTTAGCTCACACAGCAGCAATAACTTGTACTCCTAGAGTCATAGATAGACTCTATAGATCCGACTATTTTTGCTATTATCCCTACCATTAGTATAATTGCAAGCAGCTTGAGGCAGGAGCTGTGTCATATTTTATCCCCTGATGCCTCTAATGTGATACCTATCAAACAGTAGATGCCCAATAAATATGTATTGGATTGAGTTGTACTTGTCAGTACCATTATCAGTATTAAATTATTCTGTTTCCCTTTAATGTGCTACAGACATCTGCAGCCCTCTCCTTCTACTTGATTTTTGCTTCATTGCCAAGACAAAAAATGAAACTGTCACTTTAAATCCAGTAGCCTTCTTTTTATTGAAAGCTAATCATCCACAAGATTTTTCTCTCCCACTGATACTACATGAGGAAACAATTAGCAGTATTTTTTCTGATGTCAGTAAATGACCTCAACATCAATCTTATCAGGCTTGCCTCTTTGGGGAGTTTGTTCAGAAATCAATTCAGGTTGCATTATAAATCAAAAAGAAGAAAAAGCAATTGCTAGCTTTCTCTTCTAATGTGAGCACATCCATCAGGTAATATCCTGATTAAAGTCTCAGGGTTGTGTCACAAATTATTCAATTTTTTTTTTCCTTTTCGGCTGTATACTTAATTTCCTCATCTGTTGAAATCATTCATTCTAATAACTGTTTCTATATGTCCTGTCTCACCTACTCGTCTTCACATATGTTCTTTTTCCTCAAAATACTGGATACATGAACCATTATCTGCATTTCTACCTATGTGCTTGCCACCCAAAATGGCACATCTTCTAAATCCAAACTCAGCTCTCAAATTAGGCAGTTCATTAAACATTTTCATTGGAAATTCCATTTCTTTCTTCTTCCTTTCAGCATCAGCCAGGAATTGTGCTACTCTGATAACATGTGTAACTTCTCTCTAACCCTAGTATTTTCTTGTACACATGTAAACTCAGAACATAAAGACCCCAACAGGCTTTTGTCAGTGCACTAAATTACAGCAAACTTTCAGCAGGTTTCTTTTAGCTATTCATCTGGATATCCATGACCTCCATGACTCTTCTACAGCAACATGTTCTATTTCAAGACTGAAATGAGCCCAAAGTATACAAAGACTTAAATACTACATTCTCAGAATTCTCTAATTAGTTGGTAATGATCATGTTTATACAGTGTCCATAACCCCCATTTCTACTGAGGTCCTTTTCTCCTCAACCCTTTGGTCTCTGACACATAACACATTTTTACTTCCCCAAGGCATATAAGAGAAAGTCTATTTTTGATATCTTTGTAGAGTCTTTACCTTCTCTGAACAACATCACAAAGAATAATTTCAGCCTTTCTGGTGCCTAGTCCATTTGTTAAGAACTTTTGGCCATTTGCTAAGAAACTTGTTAATCAGCAAGTATTCCATACCATAACTTGGTTAGAGACTTGCCAGTCAGTGTTGCATGAGAATCCTGGATCAAATAGCTCAGCTACTGAAATATTTTAACCCTAAGTGTACTACGACTTTATTTACATTATAACAAGACTACTATAAGGAGAATCAGTCATACAGAGGTATGGAAGCACAGAAACCAATTAATAGGCTCTTTTAATAATCCAGAGAGGGTCCCTGGGTGTCTCAGTTGGCTGAGCATGGGACTTCAGCTCAGGTCATGATCTCACAGCTTGTGAGTTCAAGTGCAGCATCAGGCTCTGTGCTGACAGCTCAAAGCGTGGAGTCTGCTTCAGATTCTGTCTCCGTGTCATTCTCTGCCCCTCCTTGCTCTCCCCCCTCTAATATATATAAACATTAAAAAAGAAAGCTATTAAAAATAATAATCCACATGAGAATAATTGTTCTCTGGATGAAAATGATAGCAGTAAAGGTGTTAGGAAGTGGTCAGATTCTGAACGTATTTTAAGTGTAATAACAAGATTTCTAATGGGGTCTTCAATTATTAAAATGGGAAAGAGGGAAAAGTTTGGAACAGGATCAAGAGTCATATTGGATATTTTTGAATGAAGATGCTTTTTAGAAATCCAAGTGAAAATTGATACCAGATAGTTAGCTACTTGATTTTGGGCTTCAGGGGAGACTCAATGCTAAAGATATAAATTTATGGGTAAAGATGGTGGTTAGAGACATGAGACTAGATGAGATCATCAAGGGAGTAAGAAAAGTCCCAAGGAATGAGGCCTAGAATACTCCAGCAATTACAAATCACAGAGATAAAGAAGAACTGGTAAAGAAGAGTGCCAATGAGTGACTAAGAGGAAAATAGGATAGACCTGTACCTTAGAAGTCAGATAAATAAATGATCCTATGGAGGAAGGAATGATCAACGGTGACAAATACTGCTAAAAAGGCAAATAAGATGAGGACTGAGAATTAACCACCAATTTTGGCAATTTATTGATTACTAGTAACCGTGATAAATCATCAGTAAAGAGATGAATAATAAAGCCTGATTAGAATGAAGTCAGAAGAGAAGCTGTCCAGAATCTATCTCCTAAATTACTAGTATCCCAGTTTGGAAGAAAACATCTCTCCCCCATTGTCGGTAGGATCAGCAGAAGAGTAACCGTTAGTTTCACCTCTCACTCCCTGCAGTTCACTATGAATACCCAGGGATCTGGGTCCTTCTTTTATCGGCCCACTTATTCAGCCAGGGAGCAGTCATATGACAAGTTCAGCCAATCATATGTTCTAGTAGGAGCTGCATTTTTCATATAAAAAAAAAGAAAACAGAAGGTAACAAGGGTGGCAGAAGTAGTGGCGGCAGCAGCAGCAGTGCCCTAAGGAAGGGACTTCTGCTATGACACAGTGTTACTATGTTAGCTGGGGCTTCTTCAATTTTTACACTTTGCAAACTTGATTTCCCACCCTTCCTTCAATTATATAAGTCTCTGATTCCTTCACAAATATCTCCTTTAGTTTAATGTAGCCAGAGTGTGTTTGTGTTCCTTACAGCTAAGAATCCCAACTTATACAGTAATACAGTGTCATCAGGAAGCCAGGCCACTAGCTATAGTTAAGAGTTGTCAGGGTAGGGGCACCTGGGTGGCTCAGCTGGGAAAGAATATGATGAGTGCCCAAATGTATGGCCAAACAGGACTTCCTCATCTGGCTCATCTATTCCTTTTCTCCAATATGTTCTTTGCCATTTTAAATTCTCCTGATAGAGTTATATTCACAGTCAATTCTTTAAAAAAAAGAAAGGAAGAAAAACAGTCCACTGAAGATCAATCAGAAGTGAAATAATGTAGCTCTGAAATGGTAGCATCAATCAGTGCAGAACAATAATCAATTTACATAAGACTTTTCAAGGTCGTATTAAATGTTCATTGTAGGCTAAACCTATGGTTTGAATGATCCTATTTCCTGGGACTATATGTCTCTGTATAGAACAGTTCTCAAATCTGGGGTCCATATCCAACAACTCTAACTTAGTAAGTCTGTGCTATAAACTCTAAGCTCCCTGAAGGCAGTTCTCAGCACAATGTCTGACTTATGGTACGTGGTCAATAACTATTTGGTGAATAAATTAATTAATTTTTAAAACTTCTCCAGGAAAATAAAAAGAAATTTGCATTAAACCTTTAGGGTGCCATCATTTCTTAATTCTTTGAGAAAATTTCTTTCTTATCACTTGACAATGACACAGAGTAAGTCATAGTTTGGACTTCGTTGACATGAACAAGATAACTGATTACTTTATCTCAGCCTATGGCAAAGGAGAAATGTCTTTAAAATCCTAAGAAACTCTTCTTCTGTCCCATGTGTGAACCAGCACATATAGAGGACAGCATTGCTTTAGAATAATTATAATACACATCACTTTTTGAAAGCTTACTATTACCAGGAACTGTTCTAAGTGCTTTACATAGTATTTGATGATCTTGTACAAATGTTAAGAGGAAAAAGCCAGATAGAGGAAAAGATGAGGGATAAAAATGATTATTATAATAGTAATAATCATAATAATAATGCTGGGCATTCACTATGTACAAAGAACCACTGTGTTTTTGGATAAATTATCTATCTCATATAATCTTCAGAACAATGTAGGAACTATTATAATTCCAACTTTAAGAAGAAAAACACTTTGAAAAGTTAAGTGACTTAACACAAAAGTATACAACTAGTGAGTGCTGGAATCTGGACTCAAGCTATATCTATATCACGACAAAGCCTAAACAGTTACTCTTTCTGCTACATTACATCCTTTTTAGATAGTTATTTGTCCTGAATCTGACTTTTTCAATTCAAATAGGACAATATGTGGGGGGAAAAATTTACAAACAGAACAATGCTATAAAGTATTAAGTATTTATTGTCATCATTCATTTGTATTTTGAGCATTTAGTGCATTCCTTTTTAGATGCTAGAGGTGGTTTTGGGTGCTGGGGATAAACCTGTAAGCAATACATGGCCCTTAACCTTAAGGAGATCACAGTCTAGTGGAAGAAGCAGAGATATAGCCAAATAATTACAATTAAATAAAGGAGGAAAAGTGGGAGACACATGCACAGATTATTACAGTATTATAAAAACCACAAAAAAAGAGGTATTAACCTACTCTGGGAGTGATGAGGGAAGAAAGGGACTATTTCCTAAAGAAGATTGATCTAGACTGAATTGTAAAGATATGCAAAATTATACAGACCAAGAAATTATAGGGAGATAAAAGCATTCTAGATAAAGTAAATAGTATATATAAAGCATAAAAGCAAAAACTGGCAAGGTATAGGGAATAAATGAAGACCTTTCCCAGTAAGGATGGAAAAGTAGGCAGGATAAGATATAGGAGGGCCTTAAATGACATATTAGGTAGGTTGAGCTTTATTCAGTATGTAATGGGAAGGTTTTGCATCGATTTAACCATAGGAGTGACAAGGTCAGATTTCATTATACAAGGATCTCCCAGGTGCATATAGAGATAAAATGAGAGAGCATTAGTAGGGATAAAGTACAAAGGACAATTTCAAGGAATATTTAGGAGACTCAATTGGACATAGTGATTTAATAGGAAAAAATATGACTTTTCAATTGCGTAAAGCAATAGAGACATCCAGAAGGAGGAGCCAAGATGGCAGAGAGGAAGGGAGCTCTGTAAACACTATCCGCCCCATCATTGAACTGAGAAGGACATTACTCTTATCTGCAAGAGTGGAAGGAGAAAATACAGACTGCAGAAAGAAGAAAACCTAAGATGCCTGAATGAGTGAGTGTGAACTGAGGAGATTGGAAAAGGGACCATCCTGAGAAGGGTAAGGGAAGTGGGAGTCCCAGCCCAACACAGAGAAAGCACTCACAGAGCCCTTGAGAGACAAAGGGAAGAGAAAGAAACTGAACACACTCATAGTACTGTCTCTAGAGAAGAGATAAAGACATTTAACCTCGCTTGGAGAGAAAATCTCTCACTCCATATATAACCGCTGGGCAGTGCGAATCCCGAAGCCCAGGTGCCAACAGAGAAAAATTAGCCACCACCCCTATGTGATCCCAGCAGGGAATTGGCAGCTGCAGCGGCTGGGACACATGCTTCGGCTGCGGTTGCAGGAGCGCGCACCTCCTTTCCTGCAGCACCTCACCCTCAGGCGGCAGCAGCGCAAATCCTGGCCTGCGCCAAGAGAAACTGCTCCCTCCCCCAACATGATCCCAGATGGGAGTTGGCAGCTACATCTATAGGGGTGCGCACTTCGCCTCCTGCAGCACACCTCTCCTTCAGCAATAACACGGAAAATCCAAATTGCTCCCTCCCCCTATGCTATCCCAGCTGGGAGTTGGAGGCCAGCTGTGGGGACACACACTTCGCCTTTTGCAGCAAAACCTGTCTCCAGCAGCAGCAGTACAAATCCCTGCCACTGCCAAGAGAAACTGCTCCTTCCCCCTACGAGAAGCCAGGTGCCAATGCAAGTACATCTCATCTGCGATAGCATAAAAGTGCATAGACTAGGATTTTGAAGGGAGGCTGGCCTGGAAAATACAGCTTGGCTCAGTTGTGGCACAACGAGATGGGACTCATGAGAGTGGCTTGCAGCACTTAGTTCCAGCGGAGCTTGGGGCACCGCCATTCATCTCTCCATAACCACCAGGTTGGAACCTCCAAGAACAGCCCCTGAGACCTCTGTACACCAAACCACGCCTATCCATGAGGGAAAACTGCTGCATTTTTTGTGCTTATATTTTATTATTATTACCTTTTTTACTTATTAATGTTTTTAATTTTTACTCTTTACATTCCTTTTTCCTTTCTCCTTCTTTTGTTTTTCTCTTGCCATCCAGATATATTCTCCCTTATCTCATCCTTATCTCTCCCCTCGACTGGTTATACACTTTTAGACTGTCCATTGCCCTTGGTTGTCTCGACCACCCTTTATTTTTTTCTTCTTTTCTTTCTTTCCTCTCCGTTTTCTTTTCTTCCTTTCCCCCTTTTAATTTGTTTGTTTGTTTGATTTGTCTGTGCATTTGTGTGATTCCCTGTGTGTTTGTCGGTCTGTTTCCCTTTCCAGGGCTACCTCAAGAAACAAGCCAAAGAACGCATGACAGAGAGTCCCAAATATCGCTGAGTAGGGAAATAAAATAACCAAAGCAACAACAAGAAAAACTTAGAGACACCATTAAAAGAACATTTCCTGAAATGACAGGCCCTGGACAGTCAATAAACATCATTTAACAGAGCAATATAAACAGGTACACAGTGTACAATGAGCATTTAAAACTCACAGGAGTCAGAAAGCTAGCCAAAATGACAAAACAAAAGAACTCTCCCCTGAAGAAACTCCAAGAAGAAGTCAAAGCCACAGAAATGCTCAAAACAGATCTAAAAAACATAACTGAACAAGAATTTAAAACAACTGTCCTAAAATTAATTGCTGGGCTTGAAAACCGCATCAGAGAAGCTACAGATACAATGACTAGGGACTTTCAAAATAGGTGTAATGAGTTAAAAAAAGGCTATAAATGAGGTGAATAATAAAACGGAGGGGGCCACCTCAAGGACTGAAAAGTCAGAGAGAATAATAGGTGAATTAGACGACTCAGTTATAGCAAAAGAAGAAGCCAAAAGAGAGAGAGAGAGAGAGAGAGAGAGAGAGAGAGAGAGAGAGAAATTGATCCAGGAACAGGAAAGGAGAATTCGAGACCTGAGTGATACAATCAAAGGGAAGAACATCCATATCATAAGAATTCCTGAAGAGGAAGAAACAGAGAGAGAGGTGCTGAAGGGATACTAGACCAAATGATAACTGAGATTTTCCCTACTGTGGGGAAAGAAATAGACATTCAAATTCAAGAGGCACAAAGAACCCCCTTAAGATGTAACTTGAATCCACCTTCGGCATGACATATCATAGTGAAACTGGGAAAATATAAAGATAAAGAATTCTGAAAGCAGCCAAGGATAAAAGGACCCTAAAGTACAAATGGAAACCTATCAGAGTCGTTACAGACCTATCTAATGAAACTTGGCAAGCCAGGAAGGAATGGAAGGAAATCTTCAATGTGATGAACAGAAAAAACATGCAGCCAAGAATCCTTTATCCAGTGAGCCTGTCATTCAAAATAGGAGAGATAAAGGTGTTCCCAAATAAACAAAAATTGAGAGAATTCATAACCAAAAAACCAGCCCTACAAGAAATTCTAAGAGGGACTCTATATGGAAATGCTGCAAAGACTACAAGGTGCCAGAGACACCACTATAAACATGAACTCTACG
The DNA here is from genome assembly GCF_006229205.1 of Suricata suricatta. Classification (NCBI taxonomy): domain Eukaryota; kingdom Metazoa; phylum Chordata; class Mammalia; order Carnivora; family Herpestidae; genus Suricata; species Suricata suricatta. Next base: position 90,790,927 of record NC_043717.1, read on the forward strand.
GAGAACACAGTGAATCTAAACCCACATTTTTCAATACTAACACTGAATGGAAATGGACTGAATGGTCCAACCAAATGACACAGGGTAGCAGAATGGATAAAAAAAACAAGATCCATCTATTTTCTGTCTACAAGAGACTCATTTTAGACCTGAAGATACCTTCAGGTTGAAAGTAAAGGGATGGAGAAATATCTATGATGCAACTGGAAGCCAAAAGAAAGCCAAAATAGCCATACTTATATCAGACAAACTGGATTTTAAAGTAAAGGCAGTATCAATACATGAAGAAGCACATTATATAATAATTAGAGGGTATCTCCATCAGGAAAAGCTAACAATTAAAAATATCTATGTGCCAAATTCGGGAGCACCCACATACATAAAACAATTAATCATAGACAGAAACAATCTTACCGATAAGAATAGCTAATTTCAGGGGATTTTAATACTCCACTGACAGCAATGGATAGATCAACCAGAAAGAAAATCACTAAAGAAACAATGCACCTGAACGACACATTGGAACAGATAGAATTGATAGATATATTTAGAACTCTGCATCATGAAGTTCTCAGGTGCACATGGCACATTCTCCAAGATAGATCACATACTGGGGCATAAAGCAGCCCTCCATAAATATAAATGAATTCATATCATACCATGCACACTTTCAGATCACAATGCTATGAAACTTGAAATTAACCACATGAAAAAGTCTGGAAAACCTCCAAAAATGTGGAGGTTAAAAACCACCCAACTAAATAATGATTGGGATAATCAGGCAAATAGAGAAGAAATTAAAAAATACATGAAACCAAATGAAAATGAAAATATAGCAATCCAAACTCTCAGGGATGCTGCAAAGGCAGTCCTGAGAGGAAACTATACTGCAATCCAGGCCTATTTCAATAAACTAGAAAGAGTGCAAATTCAAAATCTAACAGAGCACCTAATGTAACTAGAAGGAAAGTAGCAAGAGCACCCCAAAACCAGCAGAAGAAAAGAAATAATACGATCAGAGAAGAAACAAATAATGTGGAATCCAACAAAACAGTTGAGCAGATCAATGAAACCAAGAGTTGGTTCTTTGAAAAAATAAACAAAATGGAAAACCTCTAGCCAGGCTCCTTAGAAAAAAAAGAGAGAGCATCCAGATAGACAAAATCATGAATGAAAGTGGATCTATTATAACCAATCCCATAGATATACAAGCAATTATTAGAGATTACTATGAAAAATTATATGCCAACACACTGAACAACCTGAAAGAAATGGACAAATTCCTAAATGCACATGCACTACCAAAATTCAAAATTAATATACAAGGAAGTAATAAATAAATATCTTTTGATATTTCAATGTTTTTTATTTAATTTTAAGAGAAAGAGAGAGACAGAGTGAGCAGGGGATGGTCTTAGAGAGAGGGAGACAAAGAATCTGAAGAAGACTCTAGGCTCTGAGCTACGTGTCAGGAAAGATCTTGATGCGGGGCTCAAACCCACGAACTGCAAGATCATTACCTAAGCCAAAGTTGGACCCCTAAACGACTGAGTCACCCAGGTGCCCCTCAATGATTATCATTTAAATAGAAACATATTGTGAACAGATAGGAGAGTCTAAGGCTTTTTTAAAAATAGTTTATTGTCAAATTGGTTTCCATATAACACCCAGTGCTTCTCCCCACAAGTGCCCCCCACAATGAACCTAAATATCCATCAACTGATGAATGCATCAAGAAGATGTGATATATATATATATATATATATATATATATATATATATACACACACACACACACACACACACACACACACACACATATATATATACACACACACACAATGGAGTACTATATGGCAATGAGGAAGAATGAAATATGGCCATTTGTAGCAAAGTGGATGGACCTTGAGGGTGTCATGCTAAGCAAAATAAGTCAGGCAGAGAAGGATAGATACCATATGTTTGCATTCATAGGTCTAACAGGAGAGACCTGGCGGGGGACTGTGGGGAGAGGAAGGGGGAAAGAGAGTCATGGTAAAGCTTTTTAATTTATACCATAAAGTGTATTCTGATGGTCGCTGATTGACAAAAGCATTGGAAGTTAATAGCCCAGATTTAAAATTTTTTGGAGACAGTTACTGTACCAATCCTTGGACATGGACAAGAGTATATTTCTAAGGTATGTCAGTCAGTACCAGACATTTAAAGCAGAGGTAATACCCATTCTTCTCAAACTACTCCAAAACATAGAATTAGAAGAAAAACTTCTGAACTCACTCTAAAAGCCAGCATCAGCTTGATACCAAAAGCAGACAGACACCCAGCAAAAAAGAGAACTGCAGACCAATATCCTTAATGAATACTGATGCAAAAATACTCAAGATACTGGCAAAACGAATTCAACAGCATATAAAAAATTATCCATAATGATCAAGTGGGATTCATTCCTAGGTTACAGGGCTGGTTCAATCCTGCAAATCCATCAATGTGATACATCACATTAACAAAAGAAATTATAAAAACCATACGAACCTCTCAACAGATGCAGAAAAAGCATTGGACGAAATACAGCACCCTTGCTTAATAAAAACTTTTGGAAAAATCGGAATAGGAGGAACATACCTAAACATTATAAAAGCAGTTTATGAAAAGCCCACAGCTAATATCATCCTCAATGGGGAAAAACAGAGAGTTTTCCCCTGAGATCAGGAACACGACAGGGGTGTCCACTCTCACCACTGTTGTTTAACATAGTGTTGGAGTCCTAGCATCAGCAATCAGACAACAAAAGGAAATAAAAGGCATCAGAAATGGCAAAGAAGAAGTCAAAGTCTCACTTTTCACAGATGACATGACACTCTACATGAAAAACCCGATTGACCCCACCAGAAGCCTTCTAGAACTGATCAATGAATTCAGCAAAGTCACAGGGTAGGAAATCAATGTATAGAAATCAGTTGCATTTCGATACACCAATACTGAAGAGCAGAAAGGGAAATCAAGAAACTGATCCCATTCACAGTTGCACAAAAAAACCATAAAATACCTCAGAGTAAACCTAACCGAGGATGTAAAAGACCTATATGATGAAAACTATAGAAAACTTATGAAAGAAATTGAATAACACACCAAGAAATGGAAAAAAAAATCCATGTTCATGGATCGGAAGAATAAATATTGTGAAAATGTCATTACTGCCCAAAGCAATCTACACATTCAATGCCATCCCCATCAAAATTGCACCAGCGTTCTTCTCAAAGCTAGAACAAGCTATCCTAAAATTCGTATGGAACCACATAATAGCCAAAGTAATATTGAAGAAGAAAACCAAAACGGGAGGCATCACAATCCCAGACTTTAGCCTCTACAACAAAGCTGTCATCATCAAGACAGTATGGTATTGGCACAAAAACAGACACATAGACCAATGGAATAGAATAGAGAACCCAGAACTGGGCCCAATAATGTAAGGCCAATTAATTTACGACAAAGCAGGAAAGAGTATCTGATGGAAAAAATACTGCCTCTTTAGCAGGTGGTGCTGGGAAAATGGGACGGCAACATGCAGAAGAATGAAACTAGACCACTTTCTTACACCATACACAAAAATAAACTCAACATGGCTGAAGGACCTGAATGTGAGACAGGAAACCATCAAAACCCTCAAGGAGAAAGTAGGAAATAGCCTCCGTGACCTCAACCGCAGCAATTTCCTACTCAACACATCCCCAAAGTTGAGGAAAATGAAAGCAAAAATAAACTATTGGAACCTCATCAAGATAAAAAGCGTCTGCGCTGCAAAGGAAACAATCAAGAAAACTAATAGGCAACCGACAGAATGGGAAAAGATAGTTGCAAACGACATATCAGATAAAGGACAAGCATCCAAAATCTACAAGGAACTCCCAAACTCCACAACCGAAAAATAAATAACCCAGTGAAGAAATGGGCAGAAGACATGAATAGACACTTCTCCAAAGAGGACATCCAGATGGCCTACAGGCACATGAAACAATGCTCAACATCAGTTATCATCAGGGAAATACAAATCAAAACCACACTGAGATACCACCTCACGCCAGTCAGAGTGGCTAACATGAACATGTCAAGAGACTATTGATGCTGGGGAGGGTGTGGAGAGACGGGCACCCTCCTACACTGTTGGTGGGAATGTAAACTGGTACAGCTGCCCTGGAAAACAGTGTGAAGGTTCCGCAAAACACTATCAATAGAATTCTCCTATGACCCAGGAATAGCACTGCTAGGGATTTACCCAAGGGATTCAGAAGTGCTGATGCATAGGGGCACATGTACCCCAATGTTCATAGCAGCACTGTCAATAGTAGCCAAAACATGGAAAGAGCCTAAATGTCCATCACCTGATGAGTGGATCAAGAAGATATGGTATAAATATATATGCAATGCAGCATTACGTGGCAATGAAAAAGAATGAAATATGGCCATTTGTAGCAAAGTGTATGAATCTTGAAGATGTCATGCTAAGCGAAATAAGTCAGGCAGATAAGGATAGATACCATATATTTGCACTCATAGGTCTAACAGGAGAACAGGAGAAACCTAATGGAGGACCATGGGGAAGAGAAGGGAGAAAGAGAGTTGGGAAGAGAGAGGGACGCAAAACCTGAGAAACTATTGAATACTGAAAAGGAATCAAGGGTTGAAGCTGGAGGGGAAAAGGGAAAAAGAGGTGATGGTAATAGAGGAGGGCAGTTGTGGGGAAGAGCACTGGGTGTTATATGGAAACCAATTTGACAATAAACTATTTTTAAAAGAAAAAAGCAATAGAGACATCAAAAGAAGGAATGGGTTTAGGTGGAAATGATGAATTCTGCTTTTGCACAAAGAGTTTGAATTGCCTGTAGGCATCAGCTGGAGATTCTGGCAGGCCACTTAATATATAATCCTGACATTTTAGGGGATGTTGGGTCTAAAAATATAGATCTGGGTATCATCAGTACATAGGTGATAAGTGTATGGCATTGCCCATTGAGCATGTTGATCTTGGCAAGAGTAGTTTCCATGGGTAATGACAGCAGAACCCAGGTTATAGTGGACTGAAGAGAGACTAGATATCTAAAAGTGGAGACAATGAATGTAATCTATTTAAGAAATTAGGATTAGAAGAAAAAATAAGAAGGAATGAGACTATAGGAATGAAAGAAGAGATTTTGTTGGTAGAATAAAAGAAAGTGAAGCATGTTAATAGTTGCTTGTAATTGTTTTCATGGTCACTAGTGAGATAGTGGCCTTATTAAAAATAAGCAAGTCAAATCCCAAGTAGTTGATAATAAGAAGGAAATCTAGTCAATTTCTGAGAAATTTAGCAATGATGATTCTGAAAAATTAAGTTGACAGAGGATTATTTAAGAATAAGACAAATAAATTCATGAGCCTCATATTGGTATTTTTGGATTGTTAATAAATGTTGAACAAAAAGGAGTTCAATAATTCAACATCATATTAAGCCAAAAAGTATTTTAAAGCTGTCTGGAGCTGCCCATAAATTGAATTGTGCAGCATGTGATTGACTTCCTGCCAGGAACATTTGCTTGTTCCAACTTAGTCTGCTTTATCTAAATACAGTAATCATTTCATTTTGGCAAAGATACTTGTTTGAAATTAACACTGACCCCTACATTTTACCCCCTGCTGAGCTCTCCTCATCTTCCATTGTCTGTCTGATAAGTCTAATATCAAGGTCTCTACAGGAAAGGAATCCCAAAAGCATTTGTCTCCAGAGGGTAGCCACAGTACTGGTCACAATGGGTAACCAATAAGCAAAGGGCCATGGAGCCAAGCATTGGATCCACCTGCAAACAGTCTCTGAGCAGGTATTGACTGCTGCCCTTTCCAGCCCCACCGAAGATTCTGGGCCTAATCACATCAGGTCATGTAAATAAAGCAGGCAGTGTTGGAGTCGGTTTCGCAAGCCATAGCAACTTGATTTAGTCATGAAAATTTGTTGTCACAACTTAGAAGTTACTTCGACCTCCATCTCTTGAACTCATGGAGGCACATTCAAGATAAGAGTGCAACTTGAACATTTTCTTCAAAGCTAGAGCAAGCAATCCTAAAATTTGTACTGAACCACAAAAGACCCAAATAGCCAAAGTAATATTGAAGAAGAAAACCAAAAGGAGAGGCATCACAATCCCAGACTTTAGCCTCAACTACAAAGCTGTCATCATCAAGACAGTGTGGTATGGGCACAAAAACAGACACATAGACCAATAGATTAGAAGAGAAGAGAAGAGAAAAGAAGAGAAGAGAAGAGAAGAGAAGAGAAGAGAAGAGAAGAGAAGAGAAGAGAAGAGAAGAGAAGAGAAGAGAACCCAGAATTTGACCCACAAGTGTATGGCCAAATAATCTTTGACAAAGCAAAAAAAAGTATCCAATGGAAAAAAGACTGTCTCTTTAGCAGGTGGTGCTGAGAGAACTGGACAACCACATGCAGAAGAATGAAACTAGACTACTTTCTTACACCATACACAAAAATAAACTCAACATGGATGAAGGATATGAATGTGAGACAGGAAACCATCAAAACCCTAGAGGAGAAAGCAAGAAATAGCCCCCTTGTCCTCAAGCGCAGCAGTTTCCTCCTGGACACATCCCCAAAGGCAAGGGAATCAAGAGCAAAAATGAACTATTGGGACCTCATCAAGATAAAAAGCTTCTGCACTGCAAAGGAAATAATCAACAAAACTAGTAGGCAACCAATGGAATGGGAAAAGATATTTGCAAATGACATATCAGATAAAGGGCTGTATCCAAAATCTATAAGGAATTCACCAAACTCCACACCCAAAAAACGAATAACCCAGTGAAGAAATGGGCAGAAGACATGAATAGACACTTATCCAAAGAGGACATCTAGATGGCCAACAGGCACATGAAACGATGCTCAGCGTCTCTCATCATCAGGGAAATTCAAATCAAAACCACACTGAGATACCACCTCATGCCATTCAGAGTGACCAACATGAACAAATCAAAACTATAGATGCTGGCGAGGAGGTGGAGAAATGAACACCCTCTTACACTGTTTTTGGGAATGTAATCTGCTGCAACTGGTCTGCAGAAAACAGTGTGGAGTTTCTTCAAAAAATTAACAATAGAATTCCCCTATGACCCAGCAATAGCACTGCTGGGGATCTATCTAAGGGATACAAAAGTGCTGATGCATAGGGGCACAATTACCCCAATGTTCATAGCAGCACTGTCAACAATAGCCAAATCATGGAAAGAGCCTAAATGTCTATCAACTGATGAATGGATCAAGAAGATGTGGTTTCTATATATAATGGAATACTACATGACAATGAGAACGAATGATATCTGGCCATTTGTAGCAACATGGATGAAACTCGAGGGTATTATACTAAGCGAAATAAGTCAGGTGGAGAAGGACAGATACCATATGTTTTCACTCATATTTAGAACAGGAGAACCTTATCAGAGGACCATAGGGGAGGGGATGGGGAAAAATAGTTAAGGAAAGGGAGTGAGGCAAACCATAAAAGACTCTTAAATACTAAGAGCAAACAGGGTTGCTAGGGGTGGAGGAGAGGGGAAAAGGGGTAATGGACATGAAGGAGGGCACTTGTTATGATGAGCACTGGGGTGTTATATGGAAACCAATTTGACAATAAACTATAAAAGGAAATAAAGAGTGTATAGTTTGATTGCTTAGGGAACTACTTTTTAGTGTTCACAGAGTCTCAAAACCCTCAAGATAGCAAACGGCACTCATTGGTGGCAAGCCCCCTCTCCCCAGCCATGTATTGTATTTTGTCACCTGAGCCTAGAATAGTGCTACTGGTACTCAGTCTCACAAAGATCCTACCAACACCAGCCCTTTCAGCTTCTGTCTGTAGTCTTTAAGTCCAAAGGGGCAAAGAAAGCCAGTCCATAGTGTCGTTAAGGGTAAGAGACACCATAATAGCATTAGTTACCATGTTTTGAGGCACCTACTATTTGTCTGGCACTGTTTTAAATACTTTATACATATTGGTACTTTTAATCCTTTCTACAACTCAATGAAAGTAGTACTTATTATTACCCTCACTTTATATGTAAGGCAACAGAGGCACAGAAAGGCTAAGAAATTTGCCCATGGTTACTCAGAAAGTAAATGGTGAAGCCAATATTCAAATCCAGGTTGCTCAACTCCAGAACCGATGATCTTTGCCACAGTGCTCTATTGCCTTTCTAAGCATTATGTCCTCCCTTCTCCATCCCTGACTCTAGTCACCTAAGCAGAGAGGTTCATTGCTCTTGGGTCTCCCCTTCCTGCTGTACACTTTGGATAATGCATTGTGAAACCATGTGGGCCACTGATTCAGTATATGCTCATATCATTTACCCATGATCAGGCTGAGCTCGGATACCTTGCTATACCTAATTGAGACCATGTAAATGAAGCGCCACAAAGGAATGTTTAGTGTATAAGAGGCTTTCAAAAATATGTGTTTGCTAGATTGTTAAAAACAAAAAGTACCTTCTAGTGCCCAAGCAAACCAAATGAGAAGACAGTTGATCAGCCCAGAATAAAGGCTTCAAGGAGGTGGGAGGAAGGGGACAAATAGATCACTTTAGGCACACCCCCTCTCTTACTCCACTTTCAACTGCACCCTGCCCCATCTACACACAGATAGTTCTACAAATAAGAGCCATCTGAGACGCTCCCAGGTTTGAGATTCAATTTATGTTCCCTTAAGAAATATTAACAGAACAACAAAGGTAGACACAGAAAGAAGGTGAGGAAATAAAACAATCATTAACAAATACTGTTTTGTCACAGAAAGCAAGCCTCCACATCTACCTTCTCATAGAGTTAAAAATAATTAAACCTCAGCTTTATTAATCATTTACATCTTACTCCAAATCATCCTATCCAAAAGGAGGGCTAGCTACTAGTTGGTTTCCCTGGAAAGAGGGAAATATTTCAAGAGCCTGATGATCTACAGTTGGAAAAGAAACCAACAAAAGCAGTCTTCCCAGTCTTCATAATCTTGTAATGTGCTTGATACACAATTGCCTCCTGTCACAGGCAGGGCCACCTTCTCCATTAAACACAATAGGCACAGTGCATAAGGCCCAAAAAACTGCTTTGCTTTCTTTTAGAATGAAAAGAAAAACATGAACTTTTAGGTAGAAGAAAACGTTTTAACATATAGCATTAATATATTCATCTTGATACCAATATAGTCATGGGCATAATTTTTAATATTTCTTATGGAAGGAGAGGCCCATGAAAGCAAAAGTGCATACGGACCACAAAACTCATAATGTGGCACCGGTACCAGGCTGTGTTTCCAGGGAAGCAGACATTGAGAGTTTAGGATTCAGGATGTTTTTTAAGTGCCTGTGGTAGCAACCCTTATAAAAGCAGGGAAATTGAAAGGAACCAGGAGGAAGTTGAGTTGCAAGGCAGGCTCCAGGACAGCTAGGCTGGCTCCACAGGGAACCCAGGAGCTAGAATGGCCCTTCAGAGTTATTCCAAGTTATTCACCATAGAATATGGATGATCTGGGAAGGAGTGTGACTTGGGGTGAGGTGACCCTCTGCACCTGGAGGCTGACTGCTAACCTCACTCCCAGCGGCAGAGAAGTATGTCCTTAGTTGAAGGAAGATCTAAGCAGTGCCTCAGAGTTTCCACTACACCTCTTACACTCACCCTAGGGTAAGAGCTTCTGTGGTAAGGGATCAGCATCACTTCTGCTGGCTGAAAACAGGACCTAGTGGCATTATAGCTGCACTTCCTTCCAGTCTGTTAAGAACAGCCACAGGAAAGACATCATAAATTAAATCAAATACATTATGTAGTGCATTTATTTTTATCTCAGTCTACAGCCCTTGGGTTATTTTTATCACCTTTTATAAAAGAAAATTTGGCTCTCCCTGGCCGTTCTATCAGTTTGTCAAGTTTGAATTCTGAAATCTATATATCCACATAAAATTTATACCCCTCCAAGCATATTTTTATCCCCACATAAAATTTATGTCAGCAATGCTTTGCCAATATGGCTACTATAAAAGTTTTGTTTTGATTGAGAAAGTGAGCTGTATATGTTGTAGATAACAATTTCCTTGGCTCAGGACAGCCTATGATATGTTACAGGATAGTGTGCGGCTGTCTTTATTAACACAAATGTGTTCAAATTCTGATGAGTTAAGAAACAGGCCAGGTACCATCCTGTCTATGGTGCCTTTCTCACATCTGTTTTGCATAGGTAGCAAAACCTGGAGAAGGAAGCAAAATCAGCATCAACGCAAATAAAAGAGTTAGCTGAATAAAATCTGTCTGAGGAAGGGAAAAAGATAGAAGGAGAGGAGCGGTTACATTTGGGAGTCTCCTTTAGGAAACATTACCTATTGATTTCTTTTTTTTAAGTTAAGCTTATGCCTTGGCTTTTATTGAAAATTTATATTAGAAACATCCATGGGTATCTTCAAATATGGGTCTTACGATGTTTATTATGTTACTGATCATTCTTTTTAAAAATATTTTATTTTATTTTTTTGAGAGAGAGAGAGAGCAAGCACAAGTGGGGAAGAGAGGTATAATCCCAAACAAGCTCCATGATCAACGCCAAGCCTGACGTAGGGATCAGTACCACAATTCTGGAATCATGACATGAGACAAAATCAAGACTCAGTTGCTCAACTGACTGAGCCCCATGAGTTCCATTTTACTGATCATTTTTTATGGCAAACACATTCAGGAAAATTGGTCTCTATGAACTTGAAACCATATCTCCAGGCTGGAAGTCCTAGCATCAGCAATCAGACAACAAAAGGAAATAAAAGGCATCAGAATTGGCAAAGAAGAAGTCAAACTTTTACTTTTCACAGATGACATGATACTCTACATGGAAAACAAGGCAGACTCCACCAGAAGCCTTCTAGAACCGATCAGTAAAGTTGCTGGGTACAAAATCAATGTACAGAAATCGATTGCATTCCTATACACCAATAATGAAGAGCAGAAAGAGAAATCAAGAAACTGATCCCATTCACAATTGCATGAAAAACCATCAAATACCTAGGAGTAAACCTAACCAAGGATGTAAAAGACCTATATGATGAAAACTATAGAAAACTTATGAAAGAAATTGAAGAAGACACCAAGAAGTGGAAAAATATACCATGCTCATGGATTGGAAGAAAAAACACTGTGAAAATGTCATTACTACCCAGAGCAATCTACACACTCAATGCAATCCCCATCAAAATTGCACCAGCATTCTTCACAAAACTAGAAACAACTGTCCTCAAATTCATATGGAATCACAAAAGACCCCGAATAGCCAAAGTTATATTGAAGAAGAAAACTAAAACGGGAGGCATCACAATCCCAGACTTTAGCCTCTACTACAAAGCTGTCATCATCAAGACAGGATGGTATTGGCACAAAAACAGACACATAGACCAATGGAATAGAAAAGAGAACCCAGAACTGGGCCCACAAATGTACAGCCAATTAATTTATGACAAAGCAGGAAAGAGTATCCAATGGAAAAAAGACTGCCTCTTTAGCAGGTGGTGCTGAGAGAACTGGACAGCAACATGCAGAAGAATGAAACTAGACCACTTTCTTACACCATACACAAAAATAAACTCAAAATGGCTGAAGGACCTGAATGTGAGACAGGAGACCATCAAAACCCTAGAGGAGAAAGCAAGTAACAACCTCCTTGACCTCACCTGCAGAAATTTCCTACTTGACACATCCCCAAAGGCAAGGAAAATGAAAGCAAAACTGAACTCTTGGGACCTCATCAAGATACATGGCTTCTGCACTGCAAAGATAACAATTAAGAAAACTAATAGGCAACTGACAGAATGGGAAAAGATAGTTGCAAATGACATATCAGATAAAGGGCTAGTATCCAAAATCTACAAGGAATTCACCAAGCTCCACACCCAAAAAACAAATAACCCAGTGAAGAAATGGGCAGAAGACATAAACAGACACTTCTCCAAAAAGGACATCCAGATGGCCTACAGGCACATGAAATGATGCTCAGTGTCACTCATCATCAGGGATACACAAATCAAAACCACCTATTGATTTCTGACTTGCAAGTGGTGGAGGGAAGATGTCTTGCTAGATGTTTTTAAAAATTACTATTATTATCACCATTATTCCAGGAAATAAACAATAATATAGAAATGCCTGCTCTCTTCTTTAGCAAACTACATGTCACATCCTCCTTAACTCTGCTCCTCCTTAGATTTATTTGGAAATAACTTATGAAAAGAAATTTCAAAGTCTGTGTAGTACCATGTTCATTCTCCCAAGTATTCCTTTTAATGGGTTTTGCATGTCCTGAGTTTCTGATTATGGAATCATAGGCAAACTCTATGATCTGGCTCTAGCAATTGACAGACACAGATTTGATTATACAATCCTGAACCGCTAGGGAAAGCTTTTATTCTTTTTACAAACACATAATTGCCTGAGCTTTCCTTTGCAGCTGCCTGCCTCTTGGCAACCCAGTTGGGTTTCACTTTGCAGACTACTAACTCCTAATCACAAACTCCAGCGTTTGTGATAGAGAAAACATCCATCCAGCACTAAAACAAAATATGAAGACCAATCCTTTACTGTCATAAAAATGGCCCAAATGCAAAGTCATATTCCCATGACCAGACCAGACCACCTTACAAAGGTCTCCGTCTGCACTTTGCATGGCCGACTTATTCTATATTAATGAAATCCACTATAAGAAAACACAAATCTATAAAGCAAGAGGGGTAGATGATATGGTGGAGATAGGTGAGAAGGCAGAAACTAACAGGAAAACGCAAAATCATGTATTTGCTTTAAACAAAGGTTTACACAAGCATTCTACAACACTCATACTTGGTATATTTAAGTGTACCTATACTTCTTGATATGGTGACTTACAACCTTCTGCTTGAATCTTTCATTTCCTTTGTATCTCTTTAGTTTCACCAATACAATCCCCATTTTAGATCATGGTAGAATAGCCTGTATATAGTTGTTCTTGGTAAGAGTACATTACTTATCAAAACAATGAATCAATAAATGTGTGTGAAATGCCTACTATAAATGTACTATAAAATGTATTGAGGGGTTCCTGGGTGGGTCAGTCAATAAAGCATCTGAATTTGGCTCACGTCACGATCTCATGGTTCCTGAGTCTGAGCCCCACATTGGGCTCTGTGCTGACTGCTCAGAGCCTGGAGCCTGCTTCAAATTCTGTGTCTCTCTCTTTCTCTCTGCCCTTCCCCCACTCATGCCCGCCTCTCTCTCTCTCTCTCTCTCTCTCTCTCTCTCTCTCTCTCTCAAATATATAAACATTAAAAAAATTAAATGTATTGAATTCCTACTATAAAATGGAGCATAAATGGAAAACTAAAAGTGAGAGAACATATGTTGAAATACATAACCTGGGGCCTGGTACTCAATACAAGTTGTTTCATTGAAGTTTACATTTTAGTGCAAAATATATTAGAAATATTCTTGATAGAAGATATAATCAGAACCTCAAGTTTGATTCCTAAGATTGTGCATATTTTCTCTAACATATTACCAAACCACAGAGTTTGCTGTCTGAGCACGAGTAATCTATTTGGGCCAGAATCTCCATTAAATTGAAGAAGATGAAATAATCAAATTAAGAACACTAGAGTAACTGAAAACAATACTGGTGCAAACAAGCATGCATACCCATACACATACACATACACAGACACACACACACAAATGAAAAAATTGAATGTGGTTTTAGAATGCAACACTGTTTTCCTTCTTAAGAAAAATAAAGGTCTCAATCTAAACCTTACATCTATATTCAGTTTCCCACACTCTCTTGGAGAGCACTCTGATTATACATTGCAAGCAGTGAACATCGATTGTGTAATAAAAATAGAAAATTAATGAAAAAGGACTAGAATTCTCTTTTGTCCAATTAGTTTTGGTTTCTGGAAAGAAGAAATTTTAGAGAAAGTGGAGCAAGGTGTAGCCATCCCAATGTTCCAACTGAAAGATCACTAACATCTTGTTAAGAACAGTCATTTTCTGATATTTTGAGTTTCTCAGACTGTACAAATGGTATTCAGGTATGTTCCTCAAAAGATCTCAATTTTCTATAGTATTTATTAAAATGTAAATATAATACAACAATGTTGAGACAACATATTCTATGTTCAGGTACTAAAATAAGATATCAAACAAGAGATAGATTTTCATGTCTGCTGATTCACTAAGCTAATATTTTCATGAACCAAAGATAATGTTAGCTAGTTTGTTCCTCCCTAGCTGTAAAACTAGAAAGATTGATGAGATAAACTTGATGCTTGACCTTGACATTTGTAAGAGTAAGTTATTTTTAAAGCTTGCCAAAAGATTGACAGTTCCTCTTTAAAATAAATTGCCCAGAATATTAAATGATGTTTTATGCACGAGCACATTCAATTTTATTTTTGCAATATCATAGAAATTACTAGGCATGGTGTTGGAGTTTTTAGGGGGAAAAACATTTCAATCTTTATTCTGAAGTTGGATTCTGTACCCCTAAGAGTAGCTTCTTTTGAAATATCTTTCCAACTTATAAAGGTCTTAAAGGCTTCATTAGGAGGAGGCAAGATGGCAGAGAAGTAGGGAGCCTTGTAAGCTTCACCCACCCACAACTATCAAACTGAGAAGGACATTACTCTCATCTGTAAGAGTGGGAGGAGAAAATACAGACTGCAGAAAGAAAACAGCTTCAAAGATGCCTTTGAGTGAGTGAGTTCGAACGGGGGAGAGTGGAAAACAGGGCAGCCCAAGAGGCGGAAGGGAAGTGGGAGCCTCAGCCCAACACAGGGAAAGTACACGGAGCCTTGAAGAGACAAAGGGAAGAGAAAGAGAAACTGAACACGCTCATAGTACTGTCTCTACAGAAGAAATAAAGAACTTAACCCAGGACTGAGAGAGAAACTCTCACCCCATACATAACCGCTGGGCTCCGGGAAAGAAACCCGGCCTGTATAGCTGGTGAATTCTACCTCGGGCTCCACAGCATTAGCGCTGACCCAGGACGGCTCCAGAAAAATAAGGAAAGAAAAGAAAAAAAAGAAACTGCCCCCACCCCTATGGGATCCCAGCTGGGAGGCAGGCAAGGCCCACAGGAGCCTAACTCACCTCCCTCAGCAGCAACACGAATCCCAGGTGGCCCCAGGGAAAACAGCCCCCAAACCTACATGGTCCTGGCTGGAAAGCAGCATCGGCCCAACAGAGCACACCACCCCTCAGGCAGCGGCAGCCTGAATCCCAGTCAGTGCCAAGAGAAACCGGTCCCTCCTGCTACAAGATCCTGGCTAAGAAGTCAGCTGCCAAAGCGAGTAGATATCATCTGTGGTAGCATTAAAGTGCATGGACTAGGATTTTGAAGGGACACGGGCCTAGAAAATACAGCTTGGCTCACCCATGGCACAAAGAGATCTGACTCATAAGAGTGGTTTGCAGCACTTAGTTCGAGCAAACCGTGGGACACCTCCATTATTCTCCATGCAACCATCAATGCGGGGCCTCCTAGAGCAGCCCCCAAGACCTACCTACACCAAAACAAGCCTATCCGTGAAGGGGAGTTGCTGCATTTTTGTATTTATTTTTTATTATTATTTATTTTTTTTACTTTTCCATCTTTTAATTTTTTTATGTTTACTCTTTATTTTCCTTTTTCCTTTCTCCTTCTTTTGTTTTTCTCTTGCCATCCAGATATATTCTCTCTTATCTCATCCTTATCTCTCCCCTCGACTGGTTATACACTTTTAGACTGTCCATTGTCCTTGGCTGTCTCTGCCCCCCCCCCCCTTTATTTTTTTCCTTCTCTTCTTTTCTTTTCCTCTCTTTCCTCTCATTTCCTTTTCTTCCTTTCCCCATTTAATTTCTTTGCTTGTTTGATTTGTCTGTGCATTTCCGTACTTTTGTTCCCTGTGTGTTTGTCTGTCTGTTTTCTTTTTCAGGGCTACCCCATGAAACAAGCCAAAGTACGCATGACAGAGAGTACCAAATATCTCTGAGAGGGAAATAAAAATAGTCAAAGGCATGACAAGAGACACTGAGAAATATCATTAAAAGAACACTTCCTGAAACGACAGGCCCTGGACAGTCAATAAGCCTCCTTTAACAGAGCAATACAAACAGGTACACAGTGGACAATGAGCTTTTAAAACTGACAAGAGACAGAAAGCTAGTCAAATGACAAAACAAAAGACCTCTCCTCAAAAGACACTCCAGGAAGAAGTCACAGCCACAGAACTGCTCAAAATAGATCTAAGCAACATAACTTAACATAAATTTAGAACAATTGGCATAAAATTAATCGCTGGACTTGAAAAAAGCATCAGAGAAGCTACTGAAACAATGACTAGAGACTTTCAAAATAGCTGTGACAGGTTTAAAAAGTCTGTAAATGAGGTGAATAATAAAATGGAGGCGACCACCTCACGGGTTGAAGAGGCAGAGAAAAGAATAGGTGAATTAGACGACACAGTATTAGCAAAAGAGGAAGCCAAAAAAAAAAAAAGAGTGAAAAATTGATCCAGGAGCAGGAAGGAGAATTCGAGACCTGAGTGATACAATCAAATGCAACAATATCCATATCATAGAAATTCCTGAAGAAGAAGAAAGAGAAAAAGTTCCTGAATGAGGTGCATTATCAAACTATAGACGAGAATTTCCCAAATCTGGGGAAAGAAATAGATATTCAAATTCAAGAGGCACAAACAACCTCCTTAAGATGTAACATGAATCAACCTTCAGCATGACATATCATAGTGAAACTGGGAAAATATAAAGATAAAGAGAGAATTCTGAAAGCAGCTAGGGATAAAAGGGCCCTAACATACAAAGAGAAACCTATCAGAGTCGTTACAGACTTAGCTAATGAAACTTGGCAGGTTAGGAAGGAATGGCAGGAAATCTTCAATGTGATGAACAGAAAAAATATGCAGCCAAGAATCCATTATCCAGCAAGCCTGTCATTCAAAAAAGGAGAGATAAAGATATTCCCAAATAAACAAAAATTGAGAGAATTCATCACCACCAAACCAACCCTACAAGAAATCCTAACAGGGACTCTATGAGGGAAATGTGGCAAGGAATACAAGGTACCAAAGACACTACTACAAACATGAACTCTACAGAGAATGAGTCCAAACCTACTTTTTCCAATAACAACAGTGAATGTAAATGGACTAAATGCTCCAACCAAATGATGCACGGTAGCAGAATGGATAAAAACCCAAAACCCATCTACTTGCTGTCTACAAGGGACTCACTTTAGACCAGTAGAGATGTTCAGATTGAAAGTAAAGGGATGGAGAAATACCTATCATGCGACTGGAAGCCAAAAGAAAGCCAGAGTAGCCATACTTATATTGGACAAACTGGACTTAAAGGTAAAGGCAGTAACAAAAGATGAAGAAAGACATTATAAAATAACTAGAGGGTATCTCCATCAGGAAGAGCTAACAATTATAAACATCTATGCACCAAATTCAGGTGCACCCAAATACATAAAACAATCACTAACAGAAACAATCATATTGATAAGAATGTGCTAATTGCAGGGGACATTAATACTCCATTGACAGCAATGGATAGATCAACCAGACAGAAAATCACTAAAGAAACAATGGACTGGAACGAACACTGGAACAGATGGAATTGATAGATATATTTAGAACTCTGCATCCTGAAGTTAGGAAATTCACCTTCTTTTCGAGTGCACATGGCACATTCTCCAAGATAGATCACATACTGGGACATAAAGCAGCCCTCCATAAGTATAAACGAATAGAGATCATACCATGCACACTTTCAGATCACAATGCTATGAAACTTGAAATTAACCACATGAAAAAGTCTGGAAAACCTCCAAAAATGTGGAGGTTAAAAACTACTAAAGAATGATTGGAACAATCTTTTCTAGAAGAAATGAAAAAATATATGTAAACAAATGAAAATGAAAATACAACAATCTAAACTCTCTGTGACCCAGCAAAGGCAGTCTTAAGAGGAAAGAATATTGAAATCCAGACCTATTTCAAAAAAACTAGAAAAAGTGCAAATTCAAAATCTAACAGAGCACCTACTGGAACTAGAAGGGGAGGAGTAAGAGCACCCCAAACCCAGCAGAAGATGAGAACTAATAAAAATCAGGGCAGAAATAAAGAATATAGAATCTAAAAACACAGGTGAGCAGATAAATGAAACCAAGAGTTGGTTCTTTGAAAAAAATAAATAAAATTGATAAACCTCTAGCCAGGCTTCTCAGAAAGAAAAGAGAGTACACCCAATAGGCAAAATCATGAATAAAAATGTATCTATTACAAACAATCCCTTAGAAATATTAGCAATCATTATAGGTTACTATGTAAAACTATATGCCAACAAACAGGACAACCTAGAAGAAATGGATGAATTCCTAAACATACATCCAGTACCAAAATTCAAGTGGGAATAGATAGAAAGTATGAACAGACTGATAACCAGGGAAGAAATCGAATCAGTTATCAAAAATCTCCCAATGAATAAGAGCCCTGGGCCAGATGGCTTCCCAGGGGAATTCTACCAGACACTTAAAGCATAGATAATACCCATTCTTCTCAAACTATTCCAAAAAGTAGAAATAGAACGAAAACTTCGGAACTCATTCTACGAAACCAGTATCACTTTGAAACCTAAACCAGACAGAGACCTAGCAAGAAAAAAGGAACTACAAACCAATATCCTTAATTAACACAGATGCAAAAATACTCAACAAGATACTAGCAAATCGAATTCAACAGCATATAAAAAGAATTATCCAT
>NC_043717.1:90809878-90822449 GCF_006229205.1 Suricata suricatta
ATTTAGCCAAAGTTATATTGAAGAAGAGAACCAAAACGGAGGCATCACAATCCCAGACGTTAGCCTCTACTACAAAGCTGTCATCATCAAGACAGTATGGTATTGGCACAAAAACAGACACATAGACCAATGGAATAGAATAGAGAATCCAGAGCTGGGCCCACAAATGTACGGTCAATTAATTTTTGACAAAGCAGGAAAGAGTATCCAATGGAAAAAAAGACTGCCTCTTTAGCAGGTGGTGCTGGGAGAACTGGACAGCAAAATGCAGAAGAATGAAACTAGACCGCTTTCTTACACCATACACAAAAATAAACTCAAAATGGATAAAGGACCTGAATGTGAGACAGGAGGAGGTAGGAAACAGCCTTCTTGACCTCACTTGCAGCAATTTCCTACTTGACACATCCCCAAAGGCAAGGGAAATGAAAGCATAAATGAACTATTGGGACCTCATCAAGATAAAAAGCTTCTGCACTGCAACGGAAACAATCAAGAAACCTAATAGGCAACTGAAAAAATGGGGAAGAATAGTTGCAAATGACATATCAGATAAAGTGCTAGTATCCAAAATCAACAAGGAACTCATCAAAGTCCACACCCGAAAAACTAATAATCCAGTGAAGAAATAGGCAGAAGACATGAATAGACACTTCTCCAAAGAGGACACCCAGATGGCCAACTTTCTTACACTGTTGGTGGAAATGTAAACTAGTGCAGCTGCTCTGGAAAACAGTGTGGAAGTTCCTCAAAATCTATTAGTATAACTCTCCTATGACCCAGCAATTGCACTGATAGGGATTTACCCAAGGGATACAGAAGTGCTGATGCATAGGGGCACATATATCCCAATGATCATAGCAGCACTTTCAACAATAGCCAAATCATGGACAGAGCCTAAATGTCCATGAACTGAGGAATGGATCAAGAAGATGTGGTTTATCTATACAATGGGATACTACATGGCAATGAGAAAGAATGACATCTGGCCATTCGTAGCAACGTGGATGGACCTCGAGGGTGTCATGCTAAGTGAAATAAGTCAGGTGGAGAAGGACAGATACCATGTGTTTTCACTCATAGGTCTAACAGGAGAAACTTAATGGAGGACTATGTGGAGGGGAAGTGGGGGAAATAGGGAGAGGGAGGTAAGCAAATCATGAGAGACTCTTGAATACTGAACACATACTGAGGGCTGAAGGGGGAGGGGGAAAGAAGGGGAAGGGGGTGATGGTCTTGAAGGAGTGCACATGTGGGGAAGAGTACTGGGTGTTATATGAAAACCAAACTGACAATAAACTATAAATGGGAAAAAAAAGTCAAAATTGCCTACAAATAAATTTAAACCCTTTTTATTGAAAATGTCAAAATCAGGGGCGCCTGGGTGGCTCAATCGGTTAAGCGTCCAGCTTTGGCTCAGGTCATGATCTCACGGTTTGTGGGTTCGAGCCCCACATCGGGCTCTGTGCTGACAGCTAGCTCGGAGCCTGCAGCCTGCTTCAGATTCTGTGTCTTCCTCTCTCTGACCCTCCCCTGCTCGTGCTATCTCTCTCTGTCTCTCAGAAATAAATAAAAAACATAAAAAAAATTTTAAAAAAGAAAATGTCAAAAACAAAATCGAAAGGCAGACTGGAAAAGTGTTATTTCATATATGATAAACAAATAACTATGTTCCTTCATTCACAATAAGCTTGTACAAATCAATGACTAGAGAATTAACCCCAAAGGAAACCAGGCAAAGAATAGTGAGAGGAATTTCTCAGAAAAAGAAATACAAATGGCCATTAAACATATAAAAAGATGTTCAGCCTTATTCATGATTAATGAAATGCTAATAAAATCAGCAATGAAGATGTCTTTTTACACATTAGGTTCTCAATAATTCAAAAGCTCACCAAGAAGAGGCGTAATAGGCACTCTCATCAATCTCATATGCTGTTGGTAGAAATGCAAAGTGGTCCCACCTCAGGAGAGGATAATTGGGCAATAGAGGCAGGCAATGTATCTAAGAATAACTACTACTAGAAGAGGGGCCACTTAAAGAGAATCTACTTAAAATGAGAACTAGAATATCATAGATTTTTTAAATTTATTTGAAATTTTATCTTTAGAAAACAAACTACAAGTATAAAGGTGTACTAAATCTAATTTTTTAAAGAAAGTTTTAATGCAACTATGCATGCATTATTCAAACAATACATGTTGATAGCAGATTCCTTTACTTAATGATAGTACAATAAGGCATCCTCATTATTCCATAACAAGTTCATTAAGAGTAAGTTTTACAGAATATTCAAGAGCTTCATCAATTTTCCCAAGGACTTCTCTTCATTCCTGATATTCTAATTATTGTCTTTCATCCTATCTGTCTCATCACTATCTGTTTAAATTTGTTCTTTTCCTTGAAAGTTAACTTTGCCAAGATCTCCACCAATGTTATCAATTCAATAAGTCCTGTATTTTTTTTTACAAAATTTGAAATTTCACTTTGCATTTGATTTGTACTCTCTTTCCATTGTACAGACTGAAAAAAACATTCATATGATGGGCAAGGATAGGCTCCAGTGCTGAGTAGGGTAGAGTGTTAAGTGAAAAACAATTTCCTAAGTGGCCAATTCACTAAAGAATATTGTTATGCTCTAATGCCTTTTGTATCTCCATAAAAATCTTGTAACTTAGAAGACTGAGATAATGAATATTTAGGTAATAAGTATTTCCTGTTGCATATTGAAAATTTTAAATCCATTTACCATTTGTACTCTGCCTACAATGTTCTTTTCTCCTCTTTGTTAACTCCTGCTTGTCTTTCAGGAGTCAGTACAAGCATGAGTTCCTCAAGGAAGCCTCTCCTGGCCTCCCTGACTAGGTCAAATGCCCTATTACAAGTTTTTATAGCACCTTTGGAACGTGTATCATGGTTCAATTCTACATTTCTGTAATTTAATTAATGACCATCTTCTCCTACTGGACCATTTATTTGACAGAGGCAGAAATTACATATGGCATAGAGTAGTCCCTGAGTAAATATCTATTTAAAGAATAAATAAGAATGAATAACTAGAAAGTACCCAAGTGTCTATGGTATTAAAAAGAGTGAACTATATCCTGATAGAGAATGATATCCAAAATATATTAAATGAAAAAAACACTAGGTACATAAAAGTCTAATAGATTTTATTTGGTCAAAATTACAAAGGCTACATATGTACACTGGTGGGTACATAAAATATTTTCAAGAAGAAATTATTGACAGAGGTTACCTTTGAGGAGACAGGCTAGAAGTTATAGGGAGGAAGATTTTAAATTCCCTTTTATATGTGTCTGTACTGTTTGAATTGTTTTACTACACTCATGTTCTATTTTTAATTTTTTAAAAATGCATTGTTTTCTAATAGAGGGCACAATGCTGACCAGCAGGGTGAGACAAGAAGTTGAAAGTCCTTATAAGCAGCCAGCAACTGGAAGTCACAAAGAGTTGAAACAACCTACTATATTCCCTATCTCTTGTTTGGTGGCTACCATTTCCCCAGTAACCAAGCCAGAAAACCAAGTCATCTACTTTTTCTTCTTAGCCTTTATATTTAATCAATTAGGGCCTCTCGGCCCTATCACCTAAACATCTTTCCATTCCATACTCTACTCATCATCTCCACTGCCGTTGCCCTAAATCAGCTTCCCATCATATCTTCCTTGGACTGCTGTAATACTCTTTATTTCCTGCTCCCAGTTTCTACTCCTATAACCCATCCCCTATTCTGGTGCTAGAATAATCTTCCAATCTATCTCTTTCAAACAAACAAAGACTAACAAACCAACTCAGTCTCTTCTGCTACTCTTTCCCATGACCCTTTATATTTCATCCATCCTGGTGTACCTTCATTTACCTGAAACACTTTGTTAGTTTCTTCCTCAGGGATTTCACATATATATCACATTTCTTTGATATTCTCCCCTTCCCTATTTGCTTAGTTAACTTTTGCTAGTATTTTATCACTTCCACCCCAACCTCAACCCTCTAGATTTAATTTGCTTCCATAGCATTGTCCCCTTATCCTTCAGAACACTCATCACACTTATATTTGTCATTCCTGTATCTGTCTTCTCCACTTTCATCAAGAGAAACCCACAGTTCCTGACAGAGAGTTTGGCACAAGGTAACAGCTCAATAAATTATTAACTAGCTGACAGCCTGAATGAATAAAGGAATGCAAATTGTTTAAATCCCATCACTGGCTTCTTACCATGTGAGAAAGAAGTATATGACTACTTCATGATTGGGCTCCTGCCTGCCTCTCCAGGATCATCTTCACTAACATAATGCTTTGCATCTCATGCTCTAACAATCTGATTTACAAAGTTCTGGTAACAAAATTTACTCCTTCTCCTTGCTTTTGTCTATATGGATCCTGCTATATCAATTATCTATCCCTCCTTCTCCTTTATGTATACCTATTGAATACCCACTCTTTCATAAAAAGTAGCTAGAAGTATCTCTTCAATGAAGTCTTCTCTGATTTCCTAAATACAGTTCATTCATGCTTCCTCTGTGCTTACCCTGTACCTTGTATGTTTTTTTTATTACATTTATCATAGTGTGAATATTCTCCAGATAAGAATTTCTGTCTTACTTATCTTGCCCCCTAATACCTAATATATAACTAGTACATGGTAAACACTAAATGTCTGAAGTTAATTGAACATGAATTGTGTGTGTGAGTATAAACTATTAACAGTATATCTATAATAACTGCGTCCTTATGTATAATTTTTTCTGAGCAGTAGAAAATATTATCAAGATTTTACATGTAGTAACTGCATTAACTGTCCTGAAAAAAATGTCAAATGCATAGTTTTTTACATCTAATAAACCTTCATGCTGCTGGTTATAAGGCTATGTAAAGCTTTGTCTCCCTGGGACACATCCAAACAGACCTTTTTTCTCACATTTAAGGTTATAAATCCATGTGGCAAGGAAGGCAAAGCAAATGGCCTTTACAGACTATGCAATTTAACAGCAGTGAGCAAACTAGCCATTTGGTGCCCATGCAAGCATTTCATGCCATATTTTCAGGTCACATGAAGGATTTGGGCCTACCATAGCTAATGACAGGGGGAAAAAAAAGAGCAGAAGTGGGTTTTCCTTCACAGGGACATTTAAATTCACAGATATCAATTTTGAGTTAGCAAAGCCCAGCTAGCCTCTGTCATTTAGTCCCAGCACTTAGATTAAGAATCACTAGGATTGGGGCGCCTGGGTGGCTCAGTCGGTTGAACATTTGGCTTTGGCTCAGGTTATGATCTCACAGTTCGTGGGTTCAAGCCCTGCGTTGAGCTCTGTGCTGACAGCTAGCTCAGAGCCTGGAGCCTGCTTCAGATTCTGTATTTCCCTCTGTCTCTGATCCTCCCCTGCTCATGCTGTCTCTCTCTGTCTCTCAAAAAAATTTTTTTAATTAAAAAAAAGAATCACTAGGATCATTCTCCAGGTGCACAAAGAGGTTAATAAAACAATAACTAAAGCCTTTTTTGGCTTCCTAGGGCCTCTGCAAGGCATAACAAATCATTCATCATTATTAGGTCTAGTCAGCATTAGATGATTTCTGTTCAAAGGCCTTTTTTGTCACAATCAAGACCTAGCTCATTTAGGGATCCTTATCTTCACACCACTAATGTTGAAGTTATTTGGATCATATTCATGGAGACTTATATAGGGCATTCCTGAGGTCTGCAAAGAGTCTCTTTGGATCCTTTCTTTGGGAACACAAGAGGTCAATGACAAAATCTACCCCTTCTTCAAGGCCAACCCAAATTCTATCACCATGAAGCTTTCCTAGTTAACTCTATTCCTATCTGAAAAAAAAAAAAACTTGTTTTGCATTTTTATGATGCCAACAGTCTATGTCCCATGACTGAAGATTTTATGTGATCTTGTGTATTGTTACCCAGTTGTTTCATGTAGGATTATTTTCCTTCCCAAAGGACAGTGGTAGAAAGATCTCTTAGGGTAGAAATCAAGACTTCCCATTTGAGTCCAGTTTAACAAATGTCTTCTAGCACTTACTATGTTTTATATTCTATTGGTTAGGATGCTTTTGGTTGCAATCTACAGAAACCCAGTTGAATAGCTTATCCATAAATGGTGACTTATAAACAAGGATACAGAAGTATCTTATGTGACCCACGGAGAGAAATACAGCCGGACATAAGGAATATACTGCTTTTATCCTTCTATCTTTCTTTGCAAACCAATTTTCTTTACCTTTGGGACCAACGTGGTAAAAAAAAATAGTTTCCAATAATCCCTGTGCATACATTACTGATCTAGCCATGCAAAGGCAGAATCTTTCTCAAAGTCTCAGTTTAAATTTCTGTAGCATAGACTCTGGGGCAGGTTAGGTCAGATGATCACCCCTGAGCCTGTCAACTTTACTGTGATCTAAGTGTGGAGACATGTATAATAAGATAATTTGAATAAGTGTTTTTAAAAAGAGGTAACTTTATGGTTCAATCACAGCTGAAGAAGGGAA
The DNA here is from genome assembly GCF_006229205.1 of Suricata suricatta. Lineage (NCBI taxonomy): Eukaryota > Metazoa > Chordata > Mammalia > Carnivora > Herpestidae > Suricata > Suricata suricatta. The sequence goes on from NC_043717.1 coordinate 90,816,403, forward strand.
AGGGGTGTTCAGAGAATGTTACTGAAAAAAAGAGTTAACAGGTAGGAAAGGCATTCCAAACAGAGGGGATATCACGAATAAAGATATGGACACATGAAACAGAATGGTGTATCTGAGCCCCTACAAGTAGCATTAAATAAGAGATATAACATGTTTAAAAAGAGGCTCAGAAGTAGCAAGATCACAAAAGTCCCTGGATGACATATTAGAAAAATTGGTTCTATATAGAATATGGTATAACCTGATTTATGTTTTCGGTCATTCCGACAGCTGTGCAGAGAATGAATTGCAAAAGGAAGATCATGCCCCAGCAACTCAGTATGAGGCATGCCTTTGGTCTTACTATAATAAAATCTAGTTGAATAAATGCAATTCATGGCATCTTACTTCTGGCCAACGATTCTCTAAGAGATCATCATCTATTTGATGTCTACTAACTCCTTTCTCTCCTCTCGTGTTCCAGGTGGATTTGTTTCCGTATTCCAGTGACTAAGTCACTAGTTTTAGATTCCAGTCTGTTCTGGAGACCTCCATAAGGCACAACAAAGCCATAATTAGGAATCAGGGATTTAGGGCTTCAGAAAGACAATGTGGGACAATATGAGCTCTAATTGAAAACAGTTAGCCTGGGGCTTAAAAAAAAAAAAAGCTTATCAGGTTATGCAGTGAGATTAGGTTAAAAAAGCCATGATTCCCAAGACTCACCTTCTTCCAGTACTTCACAGGTACATTCTTAGCCGCCTTTCTCTCTTCTTCTACCCCCACCTATACATCTACCCCCTCAGCCTGCAAACAGCTGCAACATTCATTCAGTGATAGTAATCTGTGACTATGAGTCAGTAACAAGAAAAGAGAGTGGACAATCCAACTGAAGTTGCTATGGACTGAAAAAACATTTGCCCACACCATGCCTACAGTGCTGGTTTTGAGTACTCAAAACTCCCCTGTCATTCTACCAATGCTATCAACTAATACTTTCAGTGACAATTACCATTTGTGAAATTGTTTTAGCAAAGCTAACCTAGCCCTTCAGCTCTCCCAGGGTGGAAAACTTTTCAGGATCTCATTCAGTCTCTCGTTTTCTCTCACTCTCTCAATGGAACAACTTTTTATTTGAGAAAAAGAAATCAACTCAGACATCCAATAAAGTTTACCACTCAAGAGACACACTCAAAGGTCACCCAAAGTTAGTGCCTGGCATTTGCTGTCACAGACAGTGGCTTTCATGTGGAACCACACAGAGTTTTTAGAGCTGGCACTGTCTGTGGTCTGCTAAATCCCTATTTCCTGGAATAGCATCCTGAGGACACATGTCAGAGTCTAATTCCCTGCCTGACTGCCCTTTTCACTCTGCCTTCCCTTCTCTTACAGTGTAATCTACCCAGTTGTGATTAAGACACCTGAGGATCTTCTTTCCATACTATCCACCCCCGACTCCCACAATCCCACCCCCAGTTACTCCTTTTCATCCTGCCTACTGCCATTACCTCTCCAAGCTAAAATTTATCTCACTCAGCAGAGGAGCTGTTTCCACTCAAAGGACAATGGAGAGAAATTCTCAGCTAACTCAGCACCAAAGTTAAAAGACTTGTAATACTTTCACACATACCCCTTAAATAGAAACATGTGGGCATAGAAATATGGCCATGGGAATGATGACAATATGTGTATATACATTCATACAAACACATAAGAATTATTTCTATGGCTATTGCACACCAAATAAATTTAAGGACTGAGTCAGAGAAAAATGAGACTAGGCCAATCTGGGGATTTGGATTCTCACAGTGAAGAATAACTTACTCCCAAAGGAAACCTTTATGTAGAGAGAAAAACACAAGTCAGTCTACTCTTGTGAAGAGACGGTGCAGACATCTAATTGGTTAGTAACTCAAAGCCATAATCAGACAGAGGCTTTGTGACAAGAGTCTCCATTTCTTTTCTCCTCCATAAGAGAACCTTCCTCCTTCGTGCTCAGGCTCTCTATACTCTTGGGAGAATCTCAATTCTGAGAAATGAAAAGAACTAATAAAGACCTTCATACTGAAATCTTAAGGAAATGTTATTCTTTCCAATGATGTTTGTATTTCAAAAGAGAGTAGAGAATATAACCCCAAGGAATGAATCCCTAAGAGTAGAATTTCAGAAATATAGTAGATGAGTAAGGAAGCTAAAAGTAGTAAGGAAATAGGACGGAGTGGGGTTTCCAGCATCCTTCAAATTACGCAAATAATTTTTCTTGTCTATATGTAAAACCAACACAGGGCTCACAGCATCTCAAAGTACTTAATTTGTTTCCACTGTCTATAAAATCAAGTCCATGTTCCTTAGCCTAACATTAAAATCTTCACAGATTTGAAGGAATATTTTCTAATGTTCCTCTGTAAAGCTTCATTACTCCACATAATATCTCCCAAACATACCTTCACTTACTAATTTTTGCTCTCATGAGGCTTCTTCCTAGATTCCCTGAACGTGAATTCTTCCAATTTCAAACCCATTCTTCCAGATATAGCTTAGATCCTATCTCCTCTATAAAACTTTCCCTAAGCCCCTCAACCAAAACTAATCTCTCACCAAATATTTATTTGCATTTCAGCATTATAGCTAAAATACAAAAAAATACAATATCACACAGTGATTAGAGTTGAACATCAACTGATTAATGGATCAAGAAAATGTGGTCTATATATACAATGGAATACTACAGAAAGAATGAAATCTGTCCATTTGTAGCAACATGGATGAACCTCGAGGGTGTCATACTAAGTGAAGTAAGTCAGGCAAAGAAGGACAGATACCATATGTTTTCACTTATAAGTAGAACAGGAGAAACTTAACAGAGGGCCATAGGGGAGGGGAACTGGGGGAAATAGTTGGGGCGAAGGAGAGAGGTAAACCATGAGAGACTCTTGCATACTGAGAACAAACTGAGGGGTGATGGGGGAGGGGGCGAGGGGAAGGGGGTTAATGGGCATGGAGGCAGACACTTGTTGGGATGAGCACTGGATGCTACAATGAAACCAACTTCACAATAAACTATAAAAGAAAAAATAAATAAATAAAATTTTAAAAATCCATATATTAAAAACCACAAAAAAATAAAATAAAATAAAGACTGTAATAAGAGATGAAGTAGGACATTATATTTTAATTAAGGGGTCTATCCACCAAGAAGACCTAACCATTGTAAATACTTATGCTCCAAATGTGAGAGCACCCAAATATATAAATCTATTAATCATTAACATAAAGAAACTCATTGATAATACTACCAAAAATGTAGGGGGCCTCAACACCTAACTTACCGCATAGACAGATAATATAAACATAAAATTAACAAGAAACAATGGCTTTGAATGACACATTGGATCAGATGGACGTAACAGATATATTCAGAACATTTCATTCTAACACAGCAGAATACACATTCTTCCCCAGTGCACATGGAGCACCCAGAATAGATCACATACTGAGACACAATTCAGCCCTCAACAAGTACAAAAAGACTCACATCATACCATGCATATTTTCAGACCACACATTATGAAACCAGAAATCAACCACAAGAAAAAAAATAGGAATGGTAACAATTACTTGGAGACTAGAAAACATGGAAGCCAAAGAAAATGATACTAACATAGCTCAAAACCTCTGGAATGCAGCAACAGGAGTAATAAGAGAGATGTATATAGCAATCCAGTCTTTCCTAAGGAAGGAAGAAAGATCTCAGATACAGAACCTAATCTTACACCTTAAAGAGCTGCAAAAATAACAGTTAATAAAACCCAAAACCAGTAGAAGAGAGTAAATAATAAAGATTAGAGTAGAAATCAATGCTATCAAAACCAAAAACAAGTAAACAAACAAACAAAAAAACCTAGTAGAACAGATCAATAAAACCAGAAGCTGGTTCTTTCAAAGAATTAACAAAACTGATAACCCCTAGCCATTTTGATCTAAAAAAAGGATTAAAATAAATAAAATCATGACTGGAAGAAGAGAGATCACAACTAACACAGCAGAAATGAAAACAATAATAAGAGAATATTATGAGCAATTGTATGCCAATAAAATGGGCAATCTGGAAGAAATGGACAAATTCCTACAAGCATATAAACTACCAAAACCAAAACAGAAAGAAATAGAAAATTTGAACAGACCTATAACCAGCAAGGAAATCGAATTAGTAATCAAAAATCCCCCAAAAAACAAGAGTCCAGGGCCAGATGAGATACCAAGATGAATTCTACCAAACATTTAAGAAAGAGTTAACACCTATTCTTTTGAAGTTGTTACAAAAAAAATAGAAATGGAAGGAAAATGTAGAAACTCTTACCATGAAGCCAGCCTTACCTTGATTCCAAAACCAAGAACCCCACTAAAGAGGAGAACTACAAACCAATTTCCCTGATGAACATGGATGCAAAAATACTCAGGCATACAAAGATACTAGGCAATACAAAGATACTACGCAACTGGAGCCAACAATACATTTAAAAAATTATTCACCACGACCAAGTGGGATTTATAACTGGGATGCAGGGCTGGTTCAATATCTGTAATATCTGTAAAATATAACTGTGATTCATCACATCAATAAAAGACAAGAACCACATGATCCTCTCAATAGATGCAGAGAAAGCATTTGACAAAATGCAGCATCCTTTCTTGATAAAAACCCTCAAGAAAGTAGGGATAGAAGAATCAAGATTTTCTATCAAGATCATAGAAGCCATATCTTAAAGGCTCACTGCTAATATCATCCTCAATGGGGAAAACCTGAGAGCTTTCCCCCTAAGGTCACGAACAAGACAGGAATGGCCACTCTCACCACTGTTATTCAACAGAGCATTGGAAGTCTTAGCCTCAGCAATCAGATAACACAAAGAAGTAAAAGGCATCCAAATCGGTCATGAGGAGGTCAAACTGTCATTCTCTGCAGATGACATGATACTCTATATGGAAAACCCAAAAGATCCACCAAAACACTGCTAGAACTGATCCATGAATTCAGCAAAGTCACAGGATATAAAATCAATGCATAGAAATTGGTGCATAGCTATACACCAACAATGAAGCAACAGAAAGAGAAATCAAGGAATCGATCCCATTTATAATTTCACCAAAAACCGTAAAATACCTAGGAATAAATCTAACCAAAGAGATGAAAAATCTATACACTGAAAGCTATAGAATGCTTATGAAAGAAACTGGAGAAGACACACACACACAAAGGAAAAATATTCCATGCTCCTGGATTGGAAGAACAAACATTGTTAAAATGTCAATACTACCCAAAGCAATCTACATATTCAATGCAGTCCCTATCAAAATAACACCAGCATCCTTCACAGAGCTATGATAAACAATCCTAAAATTTGTATGGAACCAGAAAAATAGCCAGAGCAATCTTGAAAAAGAAAACCACAGCTGGAGGTATCAAAATCCCAGATGGTAAGCTTTATCACAAAGCTCTAATCATCATGACACTGTGAGACTTGTGCAAAAAAAAGAAAAAAAGACAATCAGATCAATGGAACACTACAGAAAACCCAGAAAGTGACTCAAAAACGTATGGCCATCTAATCTTTGACAATGCAGGAAGAAATATCCCATGGAATAAAGACAGTCTCTTCAGCAAGTGGTGCTGGGAAAACTGGATAGCAACATGGAGGAAAATGAACCTGGACCACTTTCTTACACCATACACAAGAGTAAACTCAACAAACACAAAAGAGCTAAATATAATACAGGAAGCCATCAAAATCCTAGAGGAGAAAGCAAGCAACAACTTCTTTGACCTTGGCCTCAGCAACTTCTTACTCAACACATCTCTGGAGGCAAGGGAAACAAAAGCAAAAATGAACTATTGAGATCTCATCAAAATGAAAACCTCTGGATAGTTTTTTGAGGAACCTCCACACTGTTTTCCAGAGCGGCTGCACCAGTTTACATTGCCACCAACAGTGTAGGAGGGTGCCCATCTCTCCACACCCTCTCCAACAACTGTAGTCTTTTGCTTTGTTCATTTTAGCCACTCTGAC
>NC_043717.1:90822549-90848021 GCF_006229205.1 Suricata suricatta
GGGGGGAAGACAGGTGGTGGTGATGGTGGAGGGCACTTGAGAGGAAGAGCACTGGGTGTTGTATGGAAAACAATTTGACAATAAAATATTATGGAAAAAAAATGAAAACCTCTGTACAGTGAAGGAAATAATCAGCAAAAATAAAAGCAACTGACAGAATGGGAGAAGATATTTGCAAATGACATATCAGGTAAAGGGTAAAGGGTTAGTATCCAAACTCTATAAAGAACTTATTAAACTCAACACCCAAAAAACAAATAATCCAGCGAAGAAATGGGCAAAAGACATGAATAGACACTTCTCCAAAGAAGACATCCTGATGGCCAACCAACACATGAAATAATGTTCAACATCACTCATCATCAGGGAAATACAAATCAAAACCACAATGACATACCATTTCACACCTGTCAGAATGGCTAACATTAACAACTCAGGCAACAAGAGATGTTGGCAAGGATGTGGAGAAATAGGATCTCTTTTCCACTGCTGGTGGGAATGCAAACTGGTGCAGCCACTCTGGAAAACAGTATGGAGGTCCTTCAAAAAGTTAAAAATAGAATTTCCTTATGAACTAGCAATTGCACTACTAGGCATTTATCCAAGGGTTGCAGGTATGCTGTTTCAAAGGGGCTCATGCACCCCAATGTTTATAGAAGCACTATCATCCATCACCAAATTATGGAAAGATCCCAAATATCCATCGATGGATAAATGGATAAAGAAGATGTGAAATACACACACACACACACACACACACACACACACACACACACACAATGGAGTATTAATCGGCAATCAAAAAGAACGAAATCTTGCCATTTGCAATGATGTTGATGAAACTTCCATAACTTTTGCTTATACTAAGTGAAATTAGTCAGAGAAAGACAAATACCATATGATTACTTCACTCATATGAGAAATTTAAAATATAAAACAGATGAACATAAGGTAAGGGAAGCAAAAATAACATAAAACTATGGAGGGGGACAAAACATAAGAAACTCTTAAATATAGTGAACAAACAGAGGGTTACTGGAGGGGTTGTGGGAAGGAGGATGGGCTAAATGGGTGAGGGGTATTAAGGAATCTATTCCTGAAATCATTGTTGCACTATATGCTATGTAACTTGGATGTAAATTAATAAATTAAAGTTAAAAAAGTTATACACCATGCTCAAATTAGATTTAACCCAGGAATGCAACCTTTACTTATCATATGAAAACCTATGTAATAATCCATATTAATAAAATGAATGACAAAACCCACATGATCACCTCAAGAATTGCAGCAAATCATTTCCCAAATCCAATACCCCTTCTAAGAAAAACATTAATCAAACAAGAATAGAAGGGATTGTTTGCCACAACCTGATAAAGAAGATCTATATAAAATGCAAAGCTAATATAAGAACTAAAGACAAATTGGCTAACTTTCCTCTAAATTAAAGAAAAACACAAAAATATCTGCTCTTGCCACTTCTACCTAACACTCTACTAGATGTTTGAGACAAAACAAATAGATAAAAATAATTAAAATAAAATAATTAAAATAAAAATAATTAAAAATAATCTAAACTGGAAAAAATAGAATTATCTATTTGCAGATGACATTATCCTACGTGTACAAAATCCAAACGAATGCAAAATTTCTTAGAACTAGTAAATGAATTCAGTAAAGTTGCAGGATACAAAATCAATATACAAAAATTGGGTTCCTCTCCATTAGCACAAACCATGCTTAAAAAATGATAAAACAATTGTTTATAACAGCATGAAAAATAATAAAATATTTATTTAAAATTTTTGACTAAGGGACTTATACCCTAAAAGCTACAAAATACTGATGAAGGAAGTTAACGGTGACACAAATAAATGGAAAAACATTTCATGTTCATTAATTAGAAAATTAAATATTTTTAAATGTCCATACTACTAAAACAATCCATTGTGACTCAATGTTATCTCCATCAAAATGCCAGTGGTACTTTTTGCAGAACTTTTCAAATCCTAAAATGCATGTGGAACCACAAAAGACCCAGAATAGCCAAAGTGATTATGAGAAAGAAGAACAAGACCTGAGGCATCACACGTCCTGGTTTTAAAATATATTACAAATCTGCAGTAATTAAATGAGCATGGTACTGGCATAGACATAGACATAAACCAATGGAACAGAATAGAGATGCTAGAAATAAACCAACACATATACATTTAAGTGGTCTTTGACAAGGCTGCCAAGAACACACAATGGGGAAATGATTGTCTAGTATTTGACAAGGAAGCCAAAACTATGCAATGAATGATGTTTGGAAAACTGGATATTCACATTGAAAAAACTGAGGTTGGATTTCTACCTTATAACATACACAAAATTTGACTAAAAATTGATTAAATACTTAAATGTAAAACCAGAAGCTAAAAATCCTTGAATAAAACACAGTAGAAAAGTTTCTTAAAACTGGTCTTGTGATGATTTCTTGGATAGGTCTCTAAAAACACAGTCAACAAAAGCAAAAATACATGAGGGGAGGCCACCAGGGTGGCTCAGTTGCTTGACCATCCAACTTCTGATTTCAGTTCAGGTCATGATATCACAGTTCTGAGGATTCCCTCTCTCTCTCTCTCTCTCTCTCTCTCTCTCTCTCTCTCTCTCTCTCTCTCTCTCTCTCAAAATAAACATTTTTAATCTTAAAAATAAATAAATAAAATAAATAAGTAGGACTATATCAAACTAAGCAGCTTCTGCATAGCAAAGTAAACAATAAACAGAATGAAAAGATAATCTACAGAAAGGGAGAAAATATTTGCAAGCCATCTATCTGATAAAAACTTAATTTCTAAAATCTATAAGGAATTCCTACAATTCAGTAACAGAAAAATCAAATAACAAGATTCAAAATAGACAAAACATTTGAACAGACATTTCTCTAAAGAAGACATACAAATGGTAACAAGTATATGAAAAGATGTTCAATATTATTAATTATTAGGGAAATGTAAATCAAAGCTATGATAAAATATCACTTCATACCTAGTAAGATGGCTATTATTTAAAACAAAAGATTAAAAAATGTTGGTAAAGCTATGGAAAAATTGGAACCCTTGTACACTGCTGTTGGGAATGCAGCAGCTATACAATAGAGATTCCTCAAAAATTAAAATTACTATATGATCCAGCAATTTACTTCTTGGCATATATTCAAAAGAATTATAGTAAGTATCTTGAAGAGATAATCTGCTCTCTCATGTTTGTTGCAGTGTTATTCACAATATATAAACAACTGAGGTGTCCATCAACAAATACATTAATAAAGAAATTGTGGAATATACATGCAATGGAATATTATTCAGCTACAAAAAGAGGAAATCTTGCCATATGCAATGACATGAATAAACCTTGAAGACAGTATGCTAAATTAAATAATTCAGTCATAGAAGGACAAATACTGCTTGATTCCTTGTATATGAATTATCCAAAATAATCAAAGTCATAGAACCAGACAGTAAGATAGTGATTGACAGGGTGATAGGGAGTTGTTATTCAATAGGTAGTAAGTTTTCATTATGTTAGATTAATAAGTTCCAGTGATCTATTATACAATATACTTCTTATAATTAATATTAATAAATTGTGCACTTAAAATTTTAAGAAGGTAGATCTCGTTAAATGTTCTTACTACATACATACATACACACACACAACAGGACACAAGAAAAATGTGGGAAGACTTGGATAGGTCCAGCACTTTGTGGTTATAGTATCACAGGTATGTGCATATATCCAAACTCATCAAGTTGTACACATAAATATGTACCGTTCTTTATATATCGGTTACACATTAATAAAGATGTTTTTAAAAATAGTATGGTACTGGAAAGGATAAGCATTAATCATTGAAATAGAATTGACAGCCCAGAAATAAACTTTACATTCATGGCTAATTTTACCTAAGAGTGCTAAGATAACACAACGAGGATGTGATAATCACTTCAACAATAGTTCTGGGACAGCTAGATAGCCACAAGCAAAAAAAAAAAAATGAAGCTGGACCACTACTTTGCACTATATACAAAAATTAATTCAAAATAGATCAATGTCCTGAATAAAAGATAAATTCCATAAAACTCTAAGAGAAAGCATAGGGATTAACCTTCATTCCTTGGATTTGGCAATGGAATCTTAGATATGACACCAAAAGTGTAAGCAACAACAGCAACAAAAATATAGGTAAAATGCATTTTATCAGAATGAAAAACTTTGTGCTTCCAAGGACATTTTCAAGAACGTTAGAAGACAACTCACGGAATGGGAGGAAATATATGAAAATTATGTAACTCATTATGGACCTGTGTACAAAATACATAAACTATACTATTATAACTCAACAATAAAAAATAAATAACTCAATTTAAAAATGGACAACATATTCTTGAATAGGTATTTCTCCAAAGAAAATGCACAAATGGCCCAAAAGCACATGAAAAGATGCTCAACATTTAGTCAGCTTAAGCTGCCAAAAGAAAATACCATAGACTGGGTGGCTTAAACAATGAATTTTATTAGTCATAGTTTTAAAGTTTGGGAAGTCCAAGATCAAGGAGTCAACATGATCAGATTCTGAGGAGAGCTCTGTTCCTGGTTTGCAGAGGTCCACCTTTCTGCTCTTTCCTCACATTTCCTTTCCTCAGTGCATAGGCATACAGGCAGAAAGAAAGGAAGTCCTCTAGTGCCTCTTCTTATGAGGGCATTAAACCCATAATAAGGGTCACAACCTCATGACTTCATTTAACCCTAACTACCTCCCAAAGTCTCCATTTCCAAAAACCATAATGTTAGGGGCTAGGGCTTCAACATATTAACTTGAGGGAGGGGACACATTCAGTTCATAACAATATCATTAGTCACTGAGAAGTACAAATCAAAACCATAATGAAATACCACTTCCCATTTACTTGTATAGCTAAAATTAAAAAGGCAGAAGACAAGTCTTGGTGACAATGTGGATAATTGGAACCCACAGCCATTGCTGGTTACAATGTAAAATGGTTTTGCTGCTTGGAAAACAGTTTGGCACTTCCTCAAAATGTTAAACACAGAGTTACCCAGTGATCCACCAATTTCACTTCTAGGTACATAACCAAGAGAAATGGAAACATACATGAACACCAACAGTTGTACATGAATATTCAGAGTAGCAGTTTTCATAATAGCCAAAGTAACAGAAACAACTGTAATGTCCATCAACTGATGAACAGATATATAAAATTTAGTATATTCATACAATTGAATATTATTTCACAATAAAAAGAAATGAAGTATGATACAAGCTCTAACAAAGATGAACTTTGAAAATACGGTAAGTGAAAAAAGCTAATGACAAAAGATCACATATTGTATAGATTAGTAATTACCTAGGAATTGTGGACAGAATTTATAGGAGAATAGTGACCACTAAGGGGCACAGTGCCCATTTTGGAGAAGATAAAAGTGTTCTCTAAAATTAGATTATAGTGATGGTTGCACAACCTTCTGAATATATTGAAAAACATAGAATTTTACTCATTAAATGGATAAATTATGTAGTTTGTGAATTATATCTCAATAAAGCTAATAAAAACATATATGCCATTAAATACAATTGCAGAACTAATTGTTTCCAGAAGAAGCAAATAATGCAGATTGTGCCACCTTCCTGACAGGAACCTTTCTGCCAGGGTACCCATCCCCATTTCCTTCAATACTACAGACTTGTGTAGAGAGTTTTCTAGTTAGGAAAATTCAAATTTGTTATTATTGTTTATGAGACTCATTGTTTATAAGAGACTTGTGATGACTTCCAAATTGCCACTCTCAGTACCCAATATTTTATTGTGTTAACTTTCTGGAGCTAATAGTTCTATAGAAGGAAATAAAAAGGCCTACATATTCTATATTTATTTGGGGCCTGCCTTCATTCTTTGACCTATTACATCATTGTAATAGTCATTATTTAGCCACGGAATATATTGTGGATTCTGGCAAAAGTGTGTTCACCATGGTAGAAGCTGAAGAATTTCTTTGAATGCAGAATAAGTGGAGAAAGTAACAAGATTAGGTGGGTAGGGAGGTTGTCTCAAAACAGTTCATAGAGGAATTCATTAAAAGCTAGTATGAGGACTAGTATATCATCAGCTTTCATGTCACACAGACCTGAGTCCCCAGGACTAACTGGGCTGTGTTGGACAAATGACTTAAAATCTCTGAACCTTAGTTTCTTCATCTAGAAAATAGTGATGCTAAAGGCATTGCCTCATGGGATCATTGCAAGGATTGCAAAGCCTCTAGAATGATGCATCATAAAGACTCAATTAATGACTATTATTATTTTGTGCATGTCAAATCTATTTTAATGGCATTATTACTCCTTGAAATACTAAGCAAAATATTGCAATGGTTCTTAAATCAGGTGCAATATTAATTCAGCAGATATTATTGCATATGGGGGTTAACAAGAAATGACACTGTCTCAGCCTTAAAGGAACATCTACTAGAGTGGAGGGAAACAAAACCTGCCAAATACAAGTTAACCACAAAAAAAGGGAATATAGGAGAAGTCAAAAAGCAACTAAGTATGTGACAAAGGAATAGTCCAGATAATAAGTCAAGAGAACTTTGGTAAGTAAGACAGGTCAGGAGACCAAGAGTTCTACTGAAATTGAGACTGTAGATGTTTCTGCAATAATAATAATAATAATAATAATAATAATAATAATAATAATAATAAAATGTAATTATAAGTGAGGCTCAGATAAATATGGGAGCATTTCTATTGACATTAAATAATACCAAGCAATATTCAAACCATAATACCACAATCAGGCTCCTGACTAGCTATTTAAGAAGAAAACTATGGTCAGACTTAAAGGTTCAGGATTCACTGGTATGTATCACCTGCTTTGACTTTCAAACCATGACTTCAAGGAATGAGAACTGAATTTATCATTATACTAGTTACTCTCCTGCCTCACAAGAACATCTGTTGGCCTTATCTGACAATACTACAAGGAACTAAAATGAACAGAAGTCAATCAACTGGTAGTTCTGTCTATATGCAAACAATCAGACATTTCCCAAGTTTATTGAGATAGCCTTGATATAAAGCATATGTAAGCTTAAATAATACATATACATTATGAAATGATTACCCCAATAAAGTTAGCTAACACTTCCATCACCCCACATAATTACTTTTCTTCCTACAGTGAGAACATGTAAGAGCCACTCTTGGCAACTTTCATGTATATGATAAAATATTGTTAATATTTACCATGTTATATATTAGATCCCCAGAACTTATTAATCTTATAACAGGACGTTTGTACACTTTGACCAACACCTCCCCATTTCCCCCACTACCCAGCTTCTGGCAACCACTACTTTACTGTCTGTTTTACAAGTTTGGCTCTTTTAGATTCCACATGTAAGTGAGAACATGCAGCACTTATCTTTCTCTGTCTGACTTATTTCATTTAGCATAATGCCCTCAATGGTCATCCATGTTGTTGCAAAGGAAAGGAATTCATTCTTTTTATGGCTGAATAATATTCCATTATATGAATATATAACTTTCTTCACCCATTCATCTATAGATGGACAATTAGGTTGTTTCTATACATTGGCTATTGTGAATAGTGCTACAATGAACCTGGAGGTGCAGATACCTTTTAAACATAGTGACATTATTTCTTTCAGATGTATATATACCCCTAAGTGGAAATGCCAGATCATACTGTTAATCTTTTGAGGAACCTCCATACTGTTTTCCACAGTGGCTGTATCAGTTTGAATTCCCACCAACACTGTACAAGAGTTCCCTTTTCTCCACATCATTGCTAGGACTTGTTATCCCTTTTCTTTTTGATGATGGCCAACCTAACAGGTGTAAGGTGACCTCTCACTATGATTTTGATTTGTATTTTTCTAATGATTAATAATGTTGGGTATTTTTCATGTACCTGTTGGACATCTGTAGATCTTGTTTAAAAATGTGTATTTAGGGGTGCCTGGGTGGTTCAGTCAGGTAAGCATCCGACTCTTGATTCAGGTCAAATCATGTGATTAAGCCCCATGTTGGGCTGGGTATGGGGCCTGCTTGAAATTCTCTCTCTCCTTCTCCATCTCTTCCTGCTTGTGTTAATATGCATATTCTTTCTAAAAATAATAATAATAAAATAAAAAGTAAACTGTCTATAAATCCCTGGTTGGCTAAGTCAATTAAGCATCTGACTCTAGATTCAGCTCAAGTCATGAGATCACTGTCGTGAGATTATGAAGTCTGCTTCAGATTCTCTCTCTCCTTCTCCTTCTGCCCCCCCCCATTGTGTGCACATACATATTCTTTCTAAAAAGAATAAAATAAAATGTGGGGGGTCTTTGGTTGGCTCGGTCAGTTGAGTGTCCAACTCTTAATTTCAGCTCAGGTCATGATCTCATGGTTCATGTGTTCAAGCCCTATATCAGCCTCTGTACTGGCAGCAAGTGCCCTGCTTGAGATTCTGTCTTCCTCTTTCTCTCTCTCTCTCTCTCTCTCTCTCTCTCTCTCTGCCCCTCCCCCGCTCGCTCTCTCTTCAAAAGAAGTAAAAATAAACATAAGTTAAATATGCCTATTCAAATCCTTTTCCCATTCTTTATTCAGATTATTTGCTTTTATACTATTGAGCTATATGAGTTCCTCATATATTTTGGATAGTAAACCCTTATCAGGTATGTGGCTTACAAATATTTTCTCCCATTCTGTAGGCTACTTTTTCATTTTCTTGTCTCTTTCTTTTGCTAGGCAGAAGCTGTTTAGTTTGATGTGGTCCCATTCATTTATTTTGCTTTTGTTGATTGTAATTTTGGTGCTACATACAAATAACCATTAACATGACCAATGTCAAGGAAATTTTCCCCTATGTTTTCTTCTAGGAGTTTTACTGTTGTAGGGCTTACATTTAAATCTTTTATCTATTTTTTTATTTTTTTTTTGCTGTTTTTTATTTTTATATTTTGAGAGACAGAGAGACAGCACAAGCAGAGGAGGGTCAGAGAGAGAGGCAGACACAGAATCTGAAGCAGGCTGAATAATAATACCCAATACACACAAGAGACTGTTTACAGTGGATTTCTATGTGTGATGCAATTATATGGGATTTTTATTTACTTCCATATTTTTTATATTATGTTTCTGTTGCCCAAATTTCTTTTTTGTTGTTTTTCTTAATGTTTCTTTATTTATTTTTGAGAGAGAGAGAGAGAGAGAGAGAGAGAGAGAGAGAACAGGGGAGGGGCAGAGAAAGAGAGGGAGAAAGAATCTGAGGCAGGCTCCAGGCTCTGACCTGTCAGCACAGAGCCCAATGCGGGGCTCGAACCCACAAACCATGAGATCATGACCTGAGCCAAAGCTGGACGTTTAACCAACTGAGCCACCCTGGTGCTCCAATCTTTTATCTATTCTGAGTTAATTTTTGTGAGTAGTGTAAGACAGGGGTCCAATTTCATTCTTTTACATGTGAATACCCAGTTTCCCCAACACCACTTATTGAAAAGATTATCCTTTTCTCATTGAGTATTCTTAGCTTCCTTGTCAAATATTAATTAACTATATGCATGGATTTATTTCTGGGCTTTCAATTCTGTTTCATTGCTCTATATGCTATAAACAACCAGTTTTACTGCATTGCGACCAATATCTGCTCACTGGACTTCCCTAATTAGCCACTTGTGTTGGCACTATATTAAAATGGCATAAATAGCTGATTACTGTGAATAGCTAAGGGCAAGATGGTGGAATACTAGTGAGTTACTTACTTCCCACCTGCATCTCTCAAACAAAGAAGGGCTGAAGCCAAAGGACTCTGAACCACAAGAGTCTGGGAGGAAAAGAGATGAAGTCCACTAAGACAGCCTCATTGGTGTTTATTGTTAACTGGGGAAGATAAAAATGGGCTGGGACATGGAGGCATGGAGGGGAGGGAGCTCCTTTTGTGGAGGGAAAAAAGGAAGAGAAAGAGCTGCTAAGGATGTGTAGAACTGTACCTGGAAAAGAGAAAAACCTCAGCCTGGGACAGAGAGTGATCCTATCATCCCATATCTAACCACAGGGCTTTCAGAGAGAGATCCCATCTCTAACTAGAGCTTTCTCTGGGTTGGGTGCCCTGGTCCTAGAAATTACCTCCGGGATAGACAGTACGCAAGGGACATGGTCAGCATCAGAAGGAACTGGGCCCCTGCTCAGTTCCCTGCTTGGACCCCTCCTAGGAAGTATCCCGTCTTACGGGATTACATTTAAAACGGTATCATTAATGTGCATCTAGTAAGAAGAGCCTGAAACATAGCTGGCTATGGGATATAGAACACGGTCTACCTTGGCTGCGCCCGCGACACAGTGGGATCTACCCGAAGGGGTATATTGGAACACTTGATTTGAGAAGGGACTGGAGGGTCACCAGTTTCCTCCCAACAACCATCAAGGCTGAGCCTGAGGGAGTGGCCTGCAGGACCCACAGTGGAGACGCGACCTGCCTACACCAAATCACACCAATCTGATCTGCGCTGGGTAGCTGCTTTGTTACCCAGCAGGATAGATGCTGTGGAAACAGACCCTCTCCCAAGATCAGCACTGATGCATTGCCATGATTAACTCTAGATCAGTTCTTGCTATTCAGATATATTCTCCCTTATCTCCTTCTTACCTCCCCCCTCCTCACGACCAGATATTCTGGTTATAGGTTTGCTAAAACAGGCATATTTAATCCATTCTCTTGATGCACGTTCTATACCTCATTCGTTACCTTCCTTTCTCTCTCTCTGAAATAATCAGATTATATAGTTTCTCTGTATAACATGATCTTCATGTTTTTTTTCTCCTCACGTTCTACCATATCTTCCTTTTTCTCTCTCTGAATTAAGCATTTTAGACTTTCTGCCTGGTTAATGTTCAATTTCTCTTTCTCCCTACCCCTATCATTCCTCTCCTTCTATATACTCTTCCATCAGCACTGCCTCCACACTGCTCTTTACTTGTAGCTGGGATTTCTGGCTTTATGCTTTTTGACTGTCCTTTGTCTTTTGTTGCTTTTGTTTTGTGGTATTTGGGGTTTTTTTTTCTGGTTTGCTTGTGTGTTTGCCTGCTTTTGTACCCTGTCTGTCTGTTTTCCATTCCAGGGCTACCTCAAGAAAAAAACCAAACTACACATGGTAGAGAGTCTCAAACACCACTATTAGAAGGGAAACAAAATAACAAAAGTCACAAGAAGAGAGATGAAGAGACACCTAAAAGAACAATTCCTGATGGAAAGACCCTGGACAGGTTATGAGTCCCCTTTAATACAGCAGTACTCACAGGTGCAGAGCACATAATAAGCTATTAAAACTTACAAGAGACAGAAAAGTAGCCAAAATTATTAAACAAAAGAACTCTTCTCAAAAGAAATTCAAGGAAGAAGTGACAACTAAAGAATTGATCAAAACAAATATAAGCAACATAACTGATCAAGAGTTTAGAATAGTCATAAAATTAATCGCTGGGCTTGAAAAAGGCATAGAAGACAGCAGATATGCTAGTGCTACAAAGATTATGGATCTTAAAAATAGCTATGATGAATTGAAACCTGCTATAAATGAGGTGCATAATAAAATGGAGGTGGATGCTGAACAAATTGAAGAGGCAGAGAGGAGAATAGGTGAATTAGAAGAGACAATTATAGAAAAAAGAAGATGAAGAAAAGGAAGATAAATTAATCCAGGAGCACAAAAGCAGAATTCAAGAACTGAGTAGTGCAATCAAATGGAACAACATCCAAATCATAGGAATTCCATAAGAAGAAAAAGAGAGAGAGAAAGGGGATGAAGGGGTACTTGACCAAATTATAGCTGAGAACTTCCCCAATCTGGGAAAGGAAACAGACATTGAAATCCAAGAGGCAGAGAGAACTCCCCTCAGACGTAACTTGAATTGATCTTCTGCATGCCATATCATAGTGAAACTGGCAAAATATACGGATAAAAAGAGAATTCTGAAAGTAGCTTGGGATAAAAGGACCCTAATATAAAAAGGGAGACACATTATGGGAGTTGCGGACCTATATACCGAAACTCAGCAGGCCAGAAAAGAGTGGCAAGAAATCTTCAATGTGATGAACAAGAAAAATATGCAGCCAAGAATCCTTTATCCAACAAGCCTGTCATTCAGAATAGGAGAGATAAAGGTTTTCCCAAATAAACCAAAACTGAAGGAATTCCTAAAGGAGACTCTATGAGAGAAATTTTGCAAGGATCACAAAGTACCAGAGACACCACTACAAGCGTGAATCCTACAGAGAACACAATGACTCTAAACCCATATTTTTCAATATTAACACTGAATATAAATGGACTAAATACTCCAATCAAAACATATAGGGTATCAGAATGGATAAAAAAAGAACAAGACCCATCTATTTGCTGTCTATAAGAGACTCATTTTAGACCTGAGGACACCTTCAGATTGAAAGGAAGAGGATGGGGAAATATTTTTCATGCAAATAGAAGTCAAAAGAAAGCTGGAGTAGCCATACTTATATCGAACAAAGATGACATTAAAGTTAAGGCAGTAACAAGAGGTGATGAAGGGCAGTATGTAATAATTACAGGGTCTATCCATCAGGAAGATCTAACAACTATAAATGTCTACACACCAAATTCAGAAGCACTCAAATACATAAAACAATTAATTACAAACATAAGCAATCTTATTTATAAGAATGTGCTAATTGCAGGGGATATTAATACCCCACTTACAGCAATGAATAGATAAACTAGACAGAAAATCAATAAGGAAACAATGGACCTGAATGACACATTGGTCCAGATGGACTTGACAGATATATTCCATAGCCTACATCCAAAGGCTATGGAATTCTCTTTCTTCTTGAGTGCACATGGTACATTCTCCAAGATAGATCACATACTGGGTCACAAAACAACCATCAATAAATATAAAAGAATTGTGATCACACTATGGACACTTTCAGACCACAATGCTATGAAACTTGAAATCAATCACAGGAAAAAGTCTGGAAAACCTCCAAAAACATGGAGGTAAAGAACACTCTACTAAAGAACGAATAGGCCAACCAGGAAATTAGAGAAGAAATTTTAAAAATATGTGGAAAAAAATGAAAATGAACATACAACAATCCAAATTCTTTCAGATGCAGCAAAGGCAGTCCAAAGAAGAAAATACACGGCAACTCAGGCCTATTTCAAGAAACTAGAGGGCCACCTGGGTGGCTCAGTTAGTTAAGGGTCTGGCTTCAGCTCAGGTCATGATCTCACATTTTGTGGGCTCGAACCCCGTGTCGGACTCTGTGCTGACAGCTCAGAGCCTGGAGCATGCTTTGGATTCTGTGTTTCCCTCTCTCTCTGACCCTCCCTTGCTTGTGCCGTCTCTCTCTCTCAAAAATTACTAAAAATAAAAATGAAAAAAACTTTTTAAAAATAGAAAAAAAGAAACTAGAAAAAGCACAAATTCAAAATCTAACAGAGCACCAAAAGGAACTAGAAGGGGAGCAGTAAGAGCACCCCAAGCCCAACAGAAGAAGAGAAATAATAAAGATCAAGGCAAAAATAAACAATATAGAATCCCCAAAAAGAGTTGAAAGGACCAATGAAACCAAGAGTTGGTTTTTTGAAAAAATAAACAAAATTGATAAATCTCTAGCCAGGCTTCTCAAAAAGAAAAGAGAGGGGCACCTGGGTGCCTCAGTCAGTTAAGCGTCCAACTTCAGTTCAGGTTATGATCTCACGGTTCGTGGG
This sequence comes from Suricata suricatta, assembly GCF_006229205.1. NCBI lineage: Eukaryota > Metazoa > Chordata > Mammalia > Carnivora > Herpestidae > Suricata > Suricata suricatta. The sequence goes on from NC_043717.1 coordinate 90,836,368, forward strand.
TTCAAGCCCCGCATCAGGCTCTGTGCTGACAGCTAGCTCAGAGCCTGGAGCCTGTCTTCAGATACTGTGTCTCCCTCTCTCTGACCCTCCTCTGTTCATGCTCTCTCTCTCTCTAAAAAAAGGAAAGAGAGAGCAGCCAAATAGACAAAATCACGAATGAAAACGGATTCATTACAACCAATCCTTCAGAAATGCAAACAATTATCAGGGAATACTATGAGAAATTATATGCTCATAAATTGGACAATCTAGAAGAAATGGATAGATTCCTAAACACATAAACACTTAACAAAATTCAAACGGAAAGAGACAGAAAATCTGAACAGACCCTTAACTAGTGAAGAAATTGAATCAGTTGTCAAAAATCTCCCAACGAATAAGAGCCCTGGGCCAGATGGCTTCCCTGGGGAATTGTACCAGACATTTAAATCCGAGTTAATACCCATTCTTCTCAAGTTGTTCCAAAACAATAGAAATGGAGGGAAAACTTCCAGACTCACTCTACAAAGCCAGAACCACTTTGATTCCTGAACCAGACAGAGACCCAGAAAAAAAAGAGAACTACAGGCCAATATCTCTGATGGATATGGATGCAAAAATACTCAAAAAGATACTAGCAAGTCAAATTCAACAGCATATAAAAAGAATTACCCCCATTATCAAGTTGGATTCATTCCTGGGTTACAGGGCTGGTTCAATATTCGCAAATCAATCAATGTGATACATCACATTAACAAAAGAAAAGAAAAAAACCGTATGATCCTGTCGATAGATGCAGAAAAAGCATTTGACAAAATACAGCACCCTTTCTTAATAAAAACCCTTGAGAAACTCAGGATAGAAACAACTTACTTAAACATCAATAAAAGCCATTTATGAAAAGCCCACAGCTAATATCATCCTCAATGGGGAAAAACTCAGAGCTTTCCCTCGGAGATCAGGAACATGACAGGGATGTCCATTCTCACCACTGTTGTTTAACATAGTGCTGGAGTCCCAGCATCAGCAATCAGACAACAAAAGGAAATAAAAGTCATTAGAAATGGCAAAGATTAAGTCAAACTGTCATTTTTCGCAGATGACATGATACTCTACATGGAAAACCCATCAGACGCCACCAGAAGCCTATTAGAACTGATCCATTAATTCAACAACATCACAGGGTACAAAATAAACATACAGAAATTGGTTGCATTTTTATACACCAATAATGAAGCAATAGAAAGAGAAATCAAGAAACTGATCCCATTCACAATTGCACACACACAAAAATAAAATCCCTAGAAATAATCCTAACCAAAGATGTAAAAGATCTGTATGACGAAAACTATAGAAAACTTATGAAGGAAATTGAAGAAGACACAAAGAAATGGAAAAACATTCCACGCGCATGGATTGGAAGAATAAACATTCTTAAAATATCAATACTACCCAAAGCAATCTACACATTCAATACACTCCCAATCAAAATTGCACCAGCATTCTTCTCAAAGCTAGAACGAACAATCTTAAAATTTGTATGGAACACAAAAGACCCTGAATAGCCAAAGTAATGTTGAAATACAAAACCAAAATGGAAGGCATCACAATTCTAGACTGTAGCCTCTACTACAAAGCTATAATCATCAAGACAGTATGGTATTGGCACAAAAACCGACACATAGACCAATGGAACAGAATAGAGAACCCAAGAATAGACCCATAAATTTATGGCCAATTATTCTTTGACAAAGCAGGAAAGAGTATCTAATGGAAAAAAGACTGCCTTTTTGACAGATGGTGCTGGGAGAGCTGGACAGCAACATGCAAAAGAATGAAACCAGACCACTTTAAACTGAACATGGATGAAGGACCAGAATGTGAGACAGGAAACCATCAAAACTCTAAAGGAAAAATCAGGAAACAATCTCCTTGATCTCAGCTGCAGCAATTTCTTACTAGACACATCCACAAAGGCAAAGGAATCAAGAGCAAAAGTGAACTACTGGGACCTCATTACAATAAATAAGCTTCTGCATGGCAAAGGAAACAATCAATAAAACAAATAGGTGACCAGTGGAATGGGTAAAGATAGTTGAAATGACAATATTGAATAAAGGACTAGTATCCAAAATCTATAAGGAACTCACCAAACTCCACCCCCCCAAAAACCAAATAATCCAGTGAAGTAATGGGCAGAAAACATGAACAGACACTTCTCCAAAGAGGACATCCAGATGGCCAACAGGCACATGAAACGATGCTCAGCGTCACTCATCATCAGGGAAATACAAATCAAAACCACACTGAGATACCACCTGATGCTGCTCAGAGTGGCTAACATGAACAAATCAGGCAGGAAACTATAGATGCTTGCGAGGATGCTAGTGAGAATATGGAGAAACGGGCACTGTCTTACACTGTTGGGAAAGTAAACTGGTGCAGCCCCTCTGGAAAACAGTATGGAAGTTCCTCAAAAAACTATCAGTAGAACTCTTCTACAACCCAGCAATAGCACTGCTAGAGATTTACCCAAGAGATACAGAAGTGTTGACATATAGGGGCACATGTACCCCAATTTTCATAGTGGCACTTTCTACAATAGCCAAATCATGGAAAGAGCGTAAATATCCATCACCTGATGAATGGATCAAGAAGATGTGGTATATATATACAATGGAGTACTACATGGCAATGAGAAAGAATGAGATCCGGGCATTCATAGCAATGTGGATGGACCTCAAGGGTGTCATGCTAAGTGAAGTCAGTCAGGTGGAGGAGGACAGATACCATGTTTTCAGTCATATGTGGAGCAGGAGAAACTTAACAGAGGACCATGGGGAGGGGAAAGGTGGGAAAAGAGTTAGGGAGACAGAGGGAGGCAAATCATAAGACACTTAAATACTGAGAAAAAACTGAGGGTTTATGGGAGTGGGGGAGAGGGGAAAATGGGCAATGAGCCTGAAGGAGGATACTTGTTGCGATAAGCACTGGGTGTCATATGAAAACCACGTGGCTATAAACTATAAAAAATTTAAGCAGAAATAAAAAATAAAGAAAAAAAAAGAAAATGGCATGACTAAAGCCTTGCTTTGTACGGTTTGAAAATCCAAATTGTTATGAATCACATCAATCATACCTTTTTTTGGATCAATAAGCAACACAGGTGTAAAGTACTCAATGTACCTTAGATTACCAATACTTGCATTTCTGAGTCTGAATGGGCTGTCCAGTATTGACTGAACTCTGGCTGCATTTGATCTACCTCTTCCTCTTCCAAAAAAAGGTTTACATGTAAAAAAGGCAAGGCATGAAAACAAGGCAAGTCAAAATCACACATATGCAATTTACATATGGGATATGATCTTGTTGCCATGCATGGTCCAGCTTGGAAATAGCTATGATGTCTAAAGCTCCCACCATGGATGTCTCTGTTAAGTATAAATATTATATCTGAGCAAAAAAGTATAGCAAGTCATAACTATTCCATTATCATATTAGTTTGACTTAATATATTAAACTGTCTATCTCTGTACCCTTGAGTTTTCCTTCCATTCATTCAGTTAATAAACATTTAATGAGCACCCACTAAATTCAAGCTCCACATAAGCACTATTGACAAAGCACTCAGGGTGAAGAGATGAGGGAGCCAGGATAGGAATGACTGCTTGAGAAAGGGAAGCACAAGCAGGACTCCACAAGTAAGGCAAGAACAACCTCTAGGTTACCACCAGGTGGTAAGGGCTTTGTATTAAGTTGTCATCAGTTCTTACTCTATAGCCCAGTGTCCTACCCACTTAAGTCAACTAAACAGGATCCAAAGTTCTGCTAGACCCCAATGGTGGCAAAAGGCAGAGGGGCTGGGAAAGTACCTGGCACAGAATAGGTACTGAAATGAACCCAGTATTGATATATTTTCCAATAGGCAAAAATATCTGAACTTTGTAGAAAACAATGAAAACTTACATTCATGAAAGAGGTAGAGAGACATCTTTCGACAGAAAACCACTATATATAGACAGTAAAAACTGTAGCCATTCTCCAAAAGAGCAGTAATCAGAAGTTTCAAAAGATGCACAGAAGAAAAACCTGATAAATAAAAAATGCATATATCATCAGCCAATTTAGAGGAGAGGCATAAATCACATCTCAAACCTAATGTCTTGTTGTTGCTGTTTTCAATGTAAACTGTGCAAAAAGGGAAACATAGAACTTTAGTGAATAAAGCCTTAAATGTCACTCCTACAGGGAGTTTCAACAATTTAATGGTAATATACAAAGCCGTATAGCTAACATAAAATATAGAGCTAGGGACAGACATTCTTGTAAGGGAAAATGTAAGGGAGCCAAATTTGTAAGCCAACTTCCTCTTTAAATGTGAATGAACTTCAGTCTTAGCTATCATATCTCCCTAACTAGCAAACACTCTCCCCTGGTGTTAATTGTGCTTCTTGTCAAAATAAGGATCCTGCCAGGTTTCCAGCCAGCAATGTACTCTGATATCAATGTTGGATAAATATCACCCAGCCACCACATTTAGAAAAGAAATGTGACTCATTCTTCAACTGCCTCTAATCAATATTTAGAGAATTTATATTCTGTAAACATCCACACTTTGCCCCTAAACAAATAATTTCATCATAAGCTAGTTCTCAGTAAAAACTACAATAAGTTTTCACAATATATTATGGGAGTTCTGGCTATTCAGTTCTAAATAATGGCTCCTTTTGCCGGACAAGTAAATTGAAATTGATTTGTTTCAGCGGCCTGTGCTAGAACACACAATGCCTGCTTACAAGCCTATTGACTTCTGCAAACAGTACTCAAGCCTGCTTCCTCAAGGACTCCCAGCAGGATTTTTAAATCATCCCACCTTCTCTCCCCTAACCGTGAGAACAAAGCATCCATTTAAATAGGGACTCTGTACAATGCATCCAAGAAAGGGAATGTGAAGGAGCTTCCTTTGATATCAACTGAGCAGAGCCCAAGGTGAGGAGTAAGACCTCAAATGAAAGGAGAGGGACACAGAGAAGAAACTGATTAAAAGTCAAATCATCTGCTCCTTGTGAATTACAAGGTGAGGGGAGAGGAAGAGAAAGAGAGAGTAAAGGAGATCCCATTCTTCCCTTAGTCTTGTCCCCTCACTCTCTCTCTGTGACAGTGTCATCACGGAGACAGTTGAGGATACAGAAAAAAATATCCTGAGATGACTCTCATCTCTGGAGGGATAACTGTGCTCTGCAGAGGGGAAAGCCCAGTCTTCTGACTGATGTTTTCCCAATGTATTGCATACAAAGCCCACGATGCTTCCTGTGTTCTCTGTCACTCAGAAAGGCAGGCCATCAAGCAGAACAGGAATCTGATTTGTACACTAATTGCTTAAGAGTTTGGGACTGGATTTTGGACAGCACAGAGATTTCTTTGTAGGAGGATACACCTAGTGGCAGAGGCCAACTCTGGTGATCTTCCATTGAGCTACAGAGATGCCTTTATCTTAGCAAACACCAAAATGGCCATCCTTGGTCAGCCCAGGACACCTCTGTTTTAAAGGATTCCAAAAGAAAATTTCTTTTTGTATACTATTTTTTCCATAACTGTATAAGGGAGAGAAGGCAAATATCATTATTCTCATTTTTCAAATGTTTATTTATTTATTTTTGAGAGAGAGAGACAAAGGGAGAGGGGGAGAGAAAGAGAGGTAGGGGGAAGGCACAGAGAGTGAGGGAGATAGAGACTCTGAAGCAGGCTCCGCATGTCACCACAGAGCCCACATGGGGCTGGAGCTCACAGTCAGATTATGACCTGAGCCAAACTTGGATGCTTAACAAACTGACTGAACCACCCAGGCACTGTATTCTCATTTTAAATCTTAAAAACATGAGGCCAAGAGAGAGAGAAAAGTTTACCAAAGGCCCAACAGCTTATAAATGGCAGTCCAGAAATTTGAACCCAGACTTTGTAGCTTTAAATTTAGTGCTTTCCTCACTATATTTGTATTTTGTTCATCCATTCAACGAATACATATCAAATGCTGACTTTGTCATGTAATGGGAGGTCTCGCATTGTTCACAGTCTAAAATTTCCCTTCAGTTGCACCTCTTGGTGCTACAAAGGAATCTAGGGAGGTGTATTCACATATATTAATCTTAGGGTTAGGAAATTTCTTCCATCAAGGCCTAACAGGTTATTTTTCATCCCAGAAGAAACATACAGTTGTGATATGAATTAATACTCTTCTCATAAAAGTCTAATGCCTGGCAAGATATCTCAGACAGTACAGATCATCAGTCCACCCTCCATAGAAAATTGTCACTTACCAGACCTCAAATTTAAGACTTTCTAAAGATTGATGCTCTTCAGCTGTGGGGCTTCTACGAGCTGATCCAGGAACACAAGTAAGTTGACACAAGTCCCTTATCTTCCCACATCCAGCAGTGGCCCTTACCTACCTGATACCACCCACATGTACATTGAGGAGCCTTTCTCCAACAATATCTCATCATCCAGAACTTTTCTTGCTTTCACTCACAACTTACTTGCCCTATGACCTCATTCTCTTGAGATTCTCTCTATGCTAAGGAGGTAGTAAAAGCAATGAAGAAGTTACTCTTCTTCATGTAACATACTTATCTTTTCACAGGTCCCTGTCTTTTCACAGAGTGTCTTATGTACTGAACATCTCAGGCCTATAGCAGACTAATGATGGGAGAGACATATACAGGAGAAGAGACTTTTGGTGCCATATTCAATTCACAGCATATGTCACTTTTCTGAATGAAATGAACATTAAGGGATGATTGTCATGCTCTTTGGACCCAGTGTAGTTATTGGAAAAGGCAGAGAAACATTTGGCCAATCAGGTGTGGGCCTCACAAAATCCTGAAAGCACAAAATCCACAATTACTTCTATTCCTCTTAACTCTATTCCCACAGTATATTAGGCATTGTCCTCAAATAGCTTTTGGATGAAATCTGTATTTATAGCCAAGCTCTTGTCAGTATGGTCTACAATTACACATACCTTGTAAACAAAATCCAGCCTAAATTGCTTTCTTCACTTCTAACTTCTCCAAGGTCTAACTATGACCTTATGTTTCAGCAGTAGTTACTGTCTCACAAGGCTTATTGACAACCATTTGTCCCATCCTTTCAGAATTTTGTATACCATTCAGAACATCACCTTTCAGCCCCTCTGGCAATATAAGAGAGGGTTGATTCTCCCACAAGGTCACTGCAGCCATCTCACTTCACAGTATGATTTTTCAGGAGTTTAACAAAAGCTTCAAAAGTGCACTAGTGAGATAAACTTGGCCCCACAGCCTCTTGGCCCCTCTGAATGAGATGATTTGAAGGAGGGGAAGAAAGACACAGAGGGAGCTTCAATCAGTCACAGAGTCCTGATACTTCCCAATCTGATGACTTGCTTTTCAAACTCTATTGCCACTCTGATCCGGGGCCTCATCCCCTCACACCTGTCTTGGTGTAATTGATCTTTTACCTTCCTCTAAGTTTCCCTTCCCTTTGATCCATCCTACAGAGCACTGTAAGATTAGTTCATTTGAAGGAACCACTTCTACAGTGTTATTCCTCTCTCAAAATCCTTCACTGACTCTGTTTATTTACAGAATAAAGCCCAAACATCTCAGACCAGCATTCAAGACTCTCCTCTGTGCAATGCCCTCACCTAACCAACCCAACCCTATCTTTACCTATCTCCTGAAAAGAGACTTCCTGCAAAGATAAGCTTTTCATTTTCCTGGCCACATATGCTTACCCCATCCTCAGTGTCCTTATTTCATGCTGTCTCTCCTATTCCTCTGCACCAATATAGCCTCTTTTCTTTGTCTAAACCCAATCTTATTATTCAGTGCCCTGCTCAAGGCATACATCTTCCTTGAATCCTTGTCCAGTTGTCCCACGTATACCATGTGCAGTGTTAGGAATGCTGAATATCAGACTTATCCCCAGACCTATAGAACTGGGATCTGTATTTTAACAAGATCCTATCTACATAACTGTTGAGAAGCACTGTCTTAAACTATGGTATGATTTGTACCATTAAAAGAACAGAGACTAAAATACCAATGGCTGCCAAATATGACAGACAAACTCTACTTTTTCTCCAATTCCATATATCTCCCATCTTTGCTATGTATTCCCTATAGATTGTGGAAATACAAGGGAATTGAGAATGTTGGTAGCTTCCCAAACATCCATAAACCACAACCTGCCCCTTCCACAACCTTTGTGTTATTTGAGGCCCCAAATTCCCTAGTTTTTATTTAATCAGGCTTCTATATTCTAGGACCATAATTTCATACAATTAAGCTTACTGCCTGGTAGTTATATGTATACTAGTCTCCACTGCCTCTATCAAAGGCAAAACATATTGCAGATTGGGCTTATGAGCTTTGGCTTAGAGATGGGGAAGTAGTCAGCACTGGATTACTGTATAATATATAAAGAGTACTACTCCCTGGAAACCATCTGGCCCTGGGCTCTTATTCTTTGGGAGATTTTTGATAACAGATTCGATTTCATCACTGGTTATTGGTCTATTCATGCTTTCTATCTCTTCCCATTTGAATGTTGGCAGTGCATGTGCATTTAGGAATTTGTCAATTTCTTCTAGGTTGTCCAGTTTGTTGGCATATAATTTTTCATAGTAATCTCTGATGATTGCTTGTATTTCTAAGGGATTGGTTGTAATAGATCCTTTTTCATTCATGATTTTGTCTATTTGGGTGATCTCTCTTTTCTTTCTGAGGAGCCTGGCTAGAGGTTTATCAATTTTGTTTATTTTTTCAAAGAACTAACTCTCGGTTTCATCGATCTGCTTGACTGTTTTTTTGGATTCTATATTGTTTATTTCTGCCTGCTCTTTATTATTTCTTTTCTTCTGCTGGGTTTGGGGTGCTCTTGCTGCTTCCCTTCTATTTCCAGTAGGTGCTCTGTTAGATTTTGAATTTGCACTTTTTTTGTTTGTTGAAATTGGCCTGGATTGCAATATACTTTCCTCTTAGGACTGCCTTTGCTGCGTCCCAGAGAGTTTGGATTGTTGTACTTTCATTTTCATTGGTTTCCATATATTTTTTAATTTCTTCTCTAACTGCCTGATTAGCCCAATCATTCTTTACTATGGTGGTTATTAACCTCCACATTTTTGGAGGTTTTCCAGACTTTTTCCTGTGGTTAATTTCAAGTTTCATAGCATTGTGACCTAAAAGTGTGCACGGTATGATCTCTATTCATTTATACTTATGGAGGACTGCTTTATGCCCCAGTATGTGATCTATCATGGAGAATGTGCAATGTGCACTCGAAAATAAGGTGAATTTCCTAACCTCAGGATGCAGAGTTCTAAATATATCTATCAATTCCATCTGTTCCAATGTGTCGTTCAGGTCCATTGCTTCTTTAGTGATTTTCTGTCTGGTTGATCTATCCATTGCTGTCAGTGGAATATAAAGTACCCTGCAATTAGCACAATCTTATCAATTAGATTGTTTCTCTCTGTGATTACTCTACCAGACAATTAAAGCAGATCCAATACCTATTCTTCTCAAACTATTCCAAAAAATAGAAATAGAAAGAAAACTTCCAAACACATTCTACGAAGCCAGCATCACCTTGATACCCAAACCAGACAGAGACCCAGCAAAAAAAAAAAAAAAGAGAACTACAGACCAATATCCTTAATGAATACAGACATAAAAATACTCAACAAGATACTAGCAAGTCGAATTCAACAGCACATAAAAAAATTATCCATCATGATCAAGTGGGATTCATTCCTGGGTTACAGGGCTGGTTCAATATTTGCAAATCCATCAATGTGATCCATCACATTAACAAAAGAAAGAAACAAAAAATATGATCCTGTCGATAGATGCAGAAAAAGCATTTGACAAAATACAGCACCCTTGCTTAATAAAAACCCTTGAGAAAGTCAGAATAGAAGGAACTTACCTAAACATTATAAAAGCAGTATATGAAAAGCCCACAACTAATATCATCCTCAATGGGGAAAAACGGAGAGCTTTCCCCCTGAGATCAGGAACAAGACAGGGGTGTCCACTCTCACCATTGTTGTTTAACATAGTGCTGGAAGTCCTAGCATCAGCAATCAGACAACAAAAGGAAATAAAAGGCATCAGAATTGGCAAAGATGTAGTCAAACTTTCCCTTTTCACAGATGTCATGATACTCTACATGGAAATCCTGGCAGACTCCACCAGAAGCCATCTAGAACTAATCAATGAAATCAGCAAAGTTGCAGGGTACAAAATCAATGTACAGTAATTAGTTGCATTCCTATACATCAATAATGAAGCAGCAGAAAGAGAAATCAAGAAACTGATGCTATTCACGATTGCACGAAAAACCATAAAATACCTAGGAGTAAACCTAACCAAGGATGTAAAAGACCTATATGATGAAAACTATGGAAAACTTATGAAAGAAATTGAAGAAGACACCAAGAAATGGAAAAACATTTCCTGTTCATGGATCGGAAGAATAAACATTGTGAAAATGTCATTACTACTCAAAGCAATCTACACATTCAATGCAATCCCCATCAAAATTGCACCAACATTCTTCTCAAAGCTAGAACAACTATTCTCAAATTCGTATGGAACCACAAAAGACCCCAAATAGCCAAAGTTATATTGAAGAAGAAAACTAAAACGGGAGGCATCACAATCCCAGACTTTAGCCTCTACTACAAAGCTGTCATTATCAAGACAGTATGGTATTGGCACAAAAACAGACATATAGACCAATGGAATAGAATAGAGAATCCAGAGCTGGGCCCACAAATGTAAGGCCAATTAATTTTTGACAAAGCAGGAAAGAATATCCGATGGAAAAAGACTGCTTCTTTAGCAGGTGGTGCTAGGAGACCTGGACAGCAACATGCAGAAGAATGAAACTAGACCACTTTCTTACACCATACACAAAAATAAACTCAACATGGCTGAAGGACCTGAATGTGAGAAAGGAAACCATCAAAACGCTCGAGGAGAAAGTAGGAAACAACCTCCTTGACCTCAACCACAGCAATTTCCTACTCGACACATCCCCAAAGGCAAGGGAAATGAAAGCAAAAATGAACTCTTGGGACCTCATCAACATAAAAAGCTTCTGCACTGCAAAGGAAACAATTAAGAAAACTAATAGGCAACCGACAGAATGGGAAAAGATAGTTTCAAATGACATATCAGATAAAGGGACAGTATCCAAAATCTACAAGGAACTCACCAAACTCCACACCCCAAAATCAAATAACCCAGTGAAGAAATGGGCAGACGGCAGAAACAGACACTTCTCCAAAGAGGACATCCAGATGGCCCACAGGCACATGAAACGATGCTCAACATCACTCATCATCAGGGAAACACAAATCAAAACCACACTGAGATATCACCTCACACCGGTCAGAGTGGCTAAAATGAACAAATCAAGAGACTATAGATGCTGCTGAGGGTGTGGAGAGACGGGCACCCTCTTACACTGTTGGTGGCAATGTAAACTGGTGCAGCCACTCTGGAAAAGTGTGGAGGTTCCTCAAAAACTATCCATAGAACTCCCTTATGACCCAGCAATAGCACTGCTAGGGACTTACCCAAGGGATACAGAAGTGTATATAACTATATATATAACTATATATATAT
>NC_043717.1:90848121-90864363 GCF_006229205.1 Suricata suricatta
CTAATGGAGGACCAGGGGGAGGGGAAGAGGGAAAGAGAGTTGGGGAGAGAGAGGGACGCAAAACTTGAGAGCCTATTGACTAGTGAAAACGAACTGAGGGTTGAAGGGGAAGGGGGAGGGGGGAAAAGAGATGGTGTTGATGGAGGAGGGCACTTGTGGGGAAGAGCATTGGGTGTTGTATGGAAACCTATTTGACAATAAACTATTTTTAAAAAAAGAGTACTACACCTGAGGTGGTGCAGGGACATTATGAGGATGCTGCTATAGAATAGGCTTTGGAGGATTTGCTGGGATTGGGCTGTCTGTTACTCTGTTTCCAAATACTCCTATGTATCCCACACATGTTTAGACTGTAAGAGGAAGTCAGTGTTAAGAAGTGTTGGAGAAAGTTGACAAATCTCTATCACCAAAGCAAAGGAAATCCAAAGACCTCAGAAGTTTATTCAGATTCTCTAGATATCCCTTCAATTCTCTTACCTTTTTTCTTATTTTCTCACTCCACCTCCTTCTCTTTCCTTACCTCTTTTTAATGCTTTGAGCTTAATAAAAATAGGATTTTTCTGAAGGGGGGAATATTAGATATCTATATATCAAGAAGCACAAAAGTCCTTTATTTGAAGTCCATCTTTCCTTCAATGCAACTACTGATCTCCCCTTTATGCCCCTCACTTCATGATCTGTAATTCTACTATACTCAAAAATTAGTCATTTAAATAAGCTGTGAAGAAGTCAATCCAGTCAATCTAAATTATGGACTTTAAAAAAATCAGAAGCACACTTTTATTCTGTCATTCAATATTAACCTAAACTTGGAAAAGCAAGCATCATATATGAGAGGCCCTTATGGAAAGTACCACAAAGAAAGAGAAAGACTTATCAGAAATGTACATAGAATAGTAATTTTTAGTACTAAAATCAATAGTCCAACAGCACATGCAAATATCTCGCTTTAGAATCAGAATATTCTGTGCAGGTAAACTGTTCTTCCTATTTTGAATTTGTTTGCAGTGTTCCACTGCTAAAGTAACCCTTTCCTCAAAGATCCCAAGAAAAGTTTCAGTTCAACTCAGATCAGAATGACCACAAAGCCCAATTCAAAGAATCTGAAATAATGATTTCTTATTACAATAATTTCAAGCAACAATAGCCTCAGAACTACCTGAGGCACTTGTTAAATGCACAGCTTCCCGGGCCCGACCCTAGATGGAATGAATCAAAATTTCCAAGTAAGGCCCTGGCATTACCATGTTCAACAAGCTTTAAGGATGGTTTTAGGAACCACTATTTTAGTGCACTCCTAAGCCATAATCCTCTTGGACTGCCTGATTCTTCACCAGAGCCTTGTTAAATAGGCTGCCATTGCAACTGTATTCTAGCACATATCTCCTGACAGACCTCAGGGGCATTTCCTGTCTTCTTTACAAAGTTTCACTATGCATCTGTGGTGACACTGAAGTTGAACACCTTTAAAAAGGGTTTTCCTCTGAGACCTTTTACCTTCTCTGATTATCACATCCAGTAGCCAGTGAAAGACTTGTTCTGTCCCAGGTGAGAGGCCTTGCAGCAGCTTCAGACCTTCAGGTTAAATAGGATCCTATGTGACCAGACTGGAAGTACCCACATGCAAAGGTCCTGATTAGCAACAGGAACAGAAGATTGTTCAAGGTAGTTAAGGCTCCAAAAGTAGCCCAAGGTTTGAAAGGTGGAGAGAACAAACATCACAGATGCCATTCTACATCTGGAATTCCAAAAAGCTTCCTTTTAAAATCCCACCAGACAGAAGTGCTAGATTCTATAGTTTTGAAAGACCAAGTTGTAAAGTAGGTGAGGTTTGTTCCTGAGGTTTTTCAGTCTCCATGTTCTTTTCCTCATAGTCCATCTGATAGGGCCTGACGTTCTCAGGCACCCCCCTGTGACAGCCGACCCATGTGTATCCCTTGCCTGGACTTGCTTCTGACCTTCCCTTCCTTCTGCCTTCTCCTTTGCCCTCTACCTTCCAGTTCTAGCTCTCTTCCTTAAAGACTGTATTCTCTCTGAGTAGAATGTGGTGGGTACTGGATCTTATAAGTAAATGCTATTTGGGGTTAAGGAAAAGTCTACCTGGGGGCCAATCTGAACTAACTATTCCACAAAAGGTAAATGATCCAGTTACTTTCACTGTGTCTCCTGGCACCTAGCTAACCCTGGCCCCAGAATGAGCCTCTAACACTAGCCATAGACTAAACTCTAACCCTGGAGAGCTAACAATTATTTATGGCTAGATACTAAGGGGGCCCAAAAAAGTATGATTGCTTCAAACAAACTCCATGCTCCACCAATAGAGACACACAATTCAAAGGACACATCTTTTCTAATTGACTATAAATCAGCAGTGCTACTTTGCTATAGGAAGGATATCAAGTTATCATCTATAATTTATAACCTACTAATAAAAGATGAGGGATGGGAGGTAGGGAGAGATAACAGTAGAGTCTCTTATGTACACAAACAAATAAAGTGAATGAGGGAGAGCCTACTCCACCTAGACCTCAGAGCTTCATGGTCAACAACATCAAGATGTGTTTTTATTGTGTTTACTGGCATAACCCTGACTCTTCTCATACTGGAAAAATAGGAGCTGAGCCATGGTGTCAGAATATTCATGAAAGTAAATGTTTATAAGCAGAACAGACAATAAATGTCTAAAAGCAACAACCTTAGGAGTATCCAAAGAGAAACATCCAACATCATTGCCATTTGTTGTAGCTTTGAGCTGTAAATAATGGCTCTTAAAATAAATCTCAGTCTCCCAATGGCATTATATTTGAAATATGGAAAAAATATCTGAATGACCTCAAGGTGGCTCACTCTGAAACAATTGTTAATTCTTCCCATTATTAACTGTTGGGGATTCATTCATGTATCTTTTCCTAACAATCTCAGGAACCCAATCTTTTCTCACTTATTCCCCAGATGCTAAATGCTCCCTCCAGCTAATTCCTCCTATCATACAACATGTTTCTGGGAAGCTCCGCTAAGGATCAGGTGTATCCCTGTCTCCAGCAGCCCTGTGTGCTGATAACAGATAAACTTGTAAGTAGAAATCATCAATGATAAATGAGACCACATCATTTTCTAGGATAGCAGCACTTAGAGCCCTTAGCAAAATTAGGAGGGAGATGAAGCATGTCTTCACTGGCTTCCCTGTCCTTCCTCCCTTCCCAGTATTCTAATTTGGACTCTATGTAGCTATATGACCTTGGGGAAGTCACTTCTCTCTTAGTCTCAGAATCTATTAATAAACGGAAAGGAAGAATATCAAGGGAACTAAAATTAAGAGAGGTCTTACCAAGTGCTAGACACTGTGCTCAAGGCTGTTATATCAACCATTCCCTTAATCTTCCCAAGCTGTTATTACAAGGCTTATTTTATAGATAAGGAACCTTAGTTCTGAAGGGTTATGTGAGTTTCATAAATCTGCAAAGCTTGTGAGTGATAGAAGAGAGATTTTCATCCAGATTTATGTTTCTGACCACATTGTCTCCAGGAACTGGGCACAGATGATCCCTAATGCCCCTACCAGTTTTGACACTTTATGAATCTGTGAAGTCCTACTATGTACAGAGCTATCTACCTCTTTAAGATGTCATTTCCATAAACATTTGTGAAAAGAACAAAATTGGGTAGCATAAATGAGAAACTGAGCAAAGGGAATTTGGTGAGTAAGCATAACAGTGAGTAAACCCTAGACAGAGGTCTTTAAAAGAGTAAAGTGTCTGCTAAATTCAAAAATAGGTGAGACATGCCCACCTCTACCCTGTAGGAGAGGGAAATAAGCTGTGTGGAAGCTGAGATTCTGTAAACCACTACCCTCAACACCTTTAATAGACAAAAAGAACTGGTTTATCTCCAGGATGTTTAGTGCACCAAATTGGATACTATCTTTTCCCACCAACTTAAACAAGATTGTCAAACACTTCTCATACTAATTTTGTTTATTTTGTTCTCCTTGGAGGCAGAATCAGAACTATTGGATGTCAAGGTTTAGAAAGGGGCAGGTTTCTGGTCTCCTGGGTGGTTCAGTCACTTAAGCACCCAACTCTTGGTTTCAGCTCAGGTCATGATCTCACAGTTCATGAGTTCAAGCTCCATGTCAGGCCCCATGCTGACAATGAGGAGCCTGCTTGGTAATCTCTCTCTCTCTCTCTCTCTCTCTCTCTCTCTCTCTCTCTCTCTCTCTCTCTTTCTCTCTCTCTGTCTGTCTCTCTGCCTCTCTCTCTTTCTGCTTCTCCCTTACTCATTCTCTCTCTCTCTCTCTCTTTCTCTCTCTCTCTCAAAATAAATAAAATTTTTAAAAAATGAAAGGGGCAGGTTTCTGA
Organism: Suricata suricatta; assembly: GCF_006229205.1. Lineage (NCBI taxonomy): Eukaryota > Metazoa > Chordata > Mammalia > Carnivora > Herpestidae > Suricata > Suricata suricatta. The sequence continues at coordinate 90,852,480 of NC_043717.1, forward strand.
TTTGTGCAATTAGAAAAATGATGGAGCCAGTCCCTGAGGCTGCAAATAGTGGATGGAGAGCCAGAGTTGGAGGGAAATTCCTAACTTGTCACGGAAGAAGGGTTTGTCTCAAATCCTTCTCCCATTGTATCTCCACTGAAATGACTAAGTCGTCATTCATGTACAGTTTAAACCTGTAATTCAGAACCACATAATTGCTCCCTAGAATTATCATAATAATTTCCTAACCGGTCTTATTGCCTCTACCTTTCCCCTTTTAGTCCCCCCACACCATTGCTGCCAGAGGATTCTAACTCAAAGGCAAATATCTTTAAAGTACTCCCTTGCTTAAAGTTCCTCAGGGGCTCCCCATTTCCCTTGGCATAAAGATGCAGCACCTTCAAAAGATGTACAAAGCACAGATTCAGTTCTCCAAACACTCCAAACTATCTGGAATTCCCAGAGCACACTGGAACATTTCATAATTTTATGCCTTTGTTTATAGTGCTCTACCTTAAATGTTCTCTCCTGCATCCCCATCTGTCTGGAGAACACCTACCCAACATTCACAGCTCATGTCATGTTAAACTTCTCTTTCAAGTCTTTCCTGATGCCCTCAACATAGCTTAACCTGTGCCTCATAACCAGTACATGATCCAATCATGATACTTACAGCGCTTTATAGCCTTTGAATGTGTATAAGTTTGTTCCCTCAATGGATATGACACCCCTCAAAAACAAGGACTAGGTATCACAGCTTGGCAAGGCTCATTCTTGGTTAAAGTCCACTGAATTAATGATGGATGCTTGATTAAATGAATGGATTAAATGAATGGATTGATGAATGAATAAATGGAGGCAATATTAGCAAATGTATGAATATCACATGTTCATAGTACACCACAGGTTACAAAGCATGTTAAAATGTTCCGTTTTATTTGTCCCTGATAATATTGTGAGGCAGAAAAGGCAAACAGATAATACCACTCCATCATTCTCTATATGAGAGATGGGTGACTTTTAGAGGTCACGGATCTAGTGTGGGTCAGATGTTAGGAAGAGAACTTAAGTTGCATGAGTTATTCCAGAATTCTCTCTCCAGTGGCTAATAAAAATGCTATGAGTAAACAATTATTAAGTAGTAGAAGGATTTTTACTTTTAAGATCATTTTAACCCCCCAAATCAACTTTCTCTGTATAGTTAGTAGCCACCTCCACCATGCCACTTTATGTTTAGACATTTTGACATTTGGCACAAAGTCAGGTCAGTGTTCCTTGGACTTGTCAACACTCCCAGAGAACAATAGTGCAGGGCTCACAAGGAACCTCAAATATTAAAAAGGCCCATTGCAAGTCTCATCAGAAAATCAAATACATAACTCTAAAAATATCCCCCATGATCTATGCATGTAGCCATGGTGTCTGACAAATTCAATTAAATCTGTCATACATCATTCTCCATAGTGTTATTGAGAGAGACATAGTAGTATCGAATTTTAATTATTCAGCTTCTATTGATCCCACCATAATCTGGTGAGAATCATTTGCAAACTGACAGTTGCCTCAGGAGACAGCCACTATTATCTAATTATAAATCTCACATTGTCATTTGATAAAAGGTTAGGATTTTTATTTCCCACCAAAAAAGCCCTTTTTAGCAACAAATTTCCATATAGAAACCAAAATAATGTACACATAAGCTAAGTGGAGCCTGGTTTATAGCCTCACTGCCTCTCTCTCCATCCCTACTCCCACCCTAGTTCATCAATATCCTTACACTGAGTGCTTGGGCACTGCACTCACATGCCCTGCCCAGAATTTATGCTTTAGGATTTCTCAACTAAGATCCACCCTCCCCTACCATCATAACCTATTGCCCTAATGTCCATCCCAAAGGGCCCTATGATCTAGGCTAAGTTCTCTTTGCTGGTAATAATCAGTGGCCACTATTTTTGTTTTGTCACAGGTGTCCTCAGAGCCTCAACACAAAAGAGTAAGGAATAGCGGGAATATCAGGTCTCTGGACAACGACTGGGGAGACAGTGGGAAAAGATATACCTCAAGGTTCAATTTAATCCACACCACCAGAAAACCCTGAAGGACTAGCCAAAGAATAAACAATCACCTAGCCAGTCAGTGAGTCAGTCAACAAATATTGTTTGAACACTGATTATGAGCCAGGAAGTATGCTAGGTCCTGAGGGATATATTAGTGAACAAAATATAAATGTACCCTAACAGATCTTAAATAAATGGCTACAATTAATTAAGTGATTGAAACATGTAATAGTCTGTGAAGGAAAAATAAAAGACAAATAAAATGAGGTTCTAATTTACTATGAGAGGCCAATGATTAAGCTGAGAAATGAAAAGTGAGTTGGTATTATCTGGATGAAAAGTGAACCTTGGAGAGACAAGAGGGTAGAAGCACTCTAAACAGAGCCATGTGTATGAGCAGAAGCATCCCAGAAGTTGAAGGGGACATGATAGGGGAAATGTGGTAGCAAGAAAGTGTGTTGATTATGGTTGGTACCCGGTGGTGGTGTGGCCACTACTAATGGTTGCTTGCGTGGCTGCCTACAGTAGTTATGGCTAGTAGGTATGGCTACTGGTGATGGGAGTTACCAGTGAATAGTTGTTGATGATAGGCATGAAGTGTGGGGTTAGAGCTGAACAGTGGTTGTGGCTGCTGGTTGGCAGCCACATAAACAGGAGCAATAAAGAGTCTAATAAGAAATCTCATCAATGAAGATGATTTCATAATCAAGAATCACAAAAAAAATTGAGGAAAGCACACACAACAAGTTAAGGATGGGAAGAATTTTACCAGGCAGAGATGGAAAGAAATACATTGCAGGCAGAAGGCAACATGTCAACAAAGGCAGAGGGTCAAGAAAGAATCCAGTAGGTTTCAAATATAGAATATAGGATGCAAGAGGAAAATATCCCTGGAAATGTAGTCTGGGATCAGACTGTGGAGGGCTTCAGATGCCAAATCAAATTGTTTGGGTTTTATTCTATACGCAGTACAGATGGAGACAGTGGCAGTTTGTGAAGAGGAAAGTGACATGATGAGACTGTGCTTTAGAAAGATGAGTCTGCTAGGTATGTGGAGTGCAGACAGAAGCGGAAAGAGTAATGTCATTTAAGGGGCTCCTACAACAGACCAGAGATGACTAAGGCCTATTTAAGGACAGTGGTAGTAGGAGATGAAAGGGGAAGGAAAAAGTGAGAAATGTAAGATAACTGTAACTGATTAGGTTAAGGGCTAGGGAAAATGAAGGAAACACCAGTGATATTAAGTTGTACTTCTTGTACTATTTACTGAGTTAGGGAATAAGGAGAGAACTATATTTGGTTTTGTTTTGTTTAATCATTGTTTTTTGTTGTTTGTGGGTGAGGACTTCATTCTAAGAAAGTTTGAGTTTGAGGTGCCTGCAGGGTATCTAAGTAAAAATGTTCCAAAAGTTATTAGAAGTTCGAAACCAGATTTCACAAAAGAGGCCGAAACTAAAATATGTTGATTTGAGAAGGCTTTTGCAAGAGCAGATTAGATCACCTGACATAATGAATAAAGAGAAATAATGAGGAGACTGGAACAAAGTTTCTAAATGGGAGACAGTTATCTGGGGAACTGACTTGAATCATTTTCAATAAAGCACTATATAGAACAAAATAATTTTTTGTTTCTGCTTTTGCTTTGTTTCTACTAATCAGAAGCAAATACAGTAAAACCTTGGATTGGGAGTAACTTGTTTTGTGAGGGTTTTGCAGGACAAGCAAACATTTCCAATAAATTCTAACTTGATAAATAAGTGATGTCTTGCAATATGAATAGTACATGCTCTGAACATCACATGATCACAACTGAGCCAATGGTTCTTCCCTCCTTCCCCCCCTCACCCTCTCTGTCTCCACGGGATTGTGGACATTCATCTCCCATGCCCAGATGCTTGATCTCAGGTCATGGTGTTTGGTAGAAATCAGTTATTCTGCAGAACACAGGAAGGTGTCCAAAGCTGGCACTAGTGTATTTTTTGTCACTTCAAAGCACCTAAGGATAGTCCTTTGCTTTTCTAAACAAGAGTAAGCTTAGGAATACTTTGCTTCATTCTAGGTCAGGCTGCCTGCAGACATAGACCCTTTCCTCTGCTGCTTTATTGTCAGTTACATTAAGACAATGGCCCCATGAATAAAAAGGTTAAAAGTAAGGCGTTAAGAAGGAGGAGATGATTACAGTGGAAATCAAGAAGGATATCATTGGGAAGTATGAATGTGGTATGGGAGTGGCCGAAACTACAAGATTTTATAAGAAGTCCATGTCTGCATCTCACCTGCAAAGGGGGAGGAGAAAAAGGCAGAGGAATATCTCACTTCAAATGAGATTAGGGAGATGTGTAAAATGTGGGAAACACTGCAAAATTTGGTAAAAAAGCACTACCCAAATAAGTTTGTAGCCATGCGAGCAATGAATCAGTTTAACAACACACTATCATATTTCCACAAAATCCTCAAAAGGAGGCAAAAGCAAGTGTCATTGGATAGTGTCCTTGTTTAAGTTGCATGAAAATAAAAAGATTCCATTGAGCCAATAGACAGCAGTGATTCCATTAGTGATAGTGAAAGTAACCCTACACAATGACCCTCCTCCCTCTGGTCTCCTGAACACCAGCCATGAAGGTTTACAAAGGTAAGGGTAGGTTAATTTCTTTTTCTTTACATTGGGTCTTATGTTACAGTATTTTAATTATTTTTATATGAATGTTTTGGGGTTGTGGAATGAATCATCTGAGTTTCCATTATTTCTAATGAGGAAATTCGCTTTGCCATACAAATGCTGAGTACAAGCATTGTTTCCAAAATGAATTATGCTCGTAAACCAAGGTTTTACTATAAATGGGCCAAGTGATCATGGTAATCACTCACTAGAAACAAATTGGTGTAAGCAATAGTATCTTCTCTCAACAAATAAAGACGTTTTAGCCCAATAATGTTGACATAAGTAAAGCCATACGTAATGTTCAGTTAAATCTTTATTTTGCATTTGGAGAAACTCAAGAACAAAAAGGATGAAGTGACTCCTCCAAAATCATACAATTAGCCAGAATCAGAGAAAGTCTAGCAATTCTTTTGCTTTGTAATTCAGCAATTCATATTTTCCCCATCCCCATCCCACTAACTCACATTGCCCTCTCCCGCCACAACTAACCATTGATGTGGTTGATTACTGTATTTTTTTAGAATTTTTTTTATTAAGGGGGGTAGGGGAGAGAAAGAGAGAGACAGAGACAGTGAGCAGGGGAGGTGCAGAGAGGGAGGGAGACACAGAATCCAAAGCAAGTCCCAGGCCCTGATCTATCAGCACAGAGCCTGTTGCAGAGCTCGAACCCACAAGCTGTGAGATCATGACCTGAGGCAAAGTCCGACGCTTAACTGACTGAGCCACCCTGGCGCCCCTGATTACTGTATTTGAGCCTAAGAATTACAACCATAATTTAAGATGTTTGACAGGGTAAGGCATCATGTACCTGATAGTTTGTCTATTTAAACTGTCAATTATCTCTGCTAAAAAGGAAACCAAAACAGTGGATATATTTCAAAGTCATTTGAGTTTATCATATATTTCAAATTCACAGCATTTAAAGAAAACCATGTGCTCTTGAAAGGTTGTCTGAAAAGTAGATGTTTGCAGAATAATTCCTTCCTCCTTGATGTATAGTACAATTTCTAAGATATATTCCTAGAAAAAAGATAAAATATAGTGTTTTCAGAATAGCCCAATCCTTTCACATCATTAAGTTTGTAATATAAACATCTGAAAAACACTTTCAGAGACTATAGAATTCCATGTGCCACAGCATACCATTCAAAGTTTCTAACTTCAGATCTCCAACTTACCTTTCTAGATTCATCTCCTATTACACACCCTTATGTCAACTCATTGTTAATTTTATTGTAAATCTAGCATCATTAACATACAGTGTTATATTGGCTTCAGGTGTACAATATAGTGATTTAACAATTCTATACATTACTCAATGTTCATTAAGATAAGTGTACACTTAATCCTCTTCACCTATTTCACCCATCTACCCACCCACCTTCCCTTTGGTAACCATCATTCTGTTCTCTGTAGTTAAGAGTCTGTTTCTTGACTTGTCTTTTTTCTTTATTCAGTTGTTTTGTTTCTTAAATTCTATATACACACAAAATAATATGGTTTTTTTCTTTTCTCTAAATTATTTCAATTAGCACTATACTCTCTAGATCCATCCATCTTGTTTCATATACAAAGATTTCATTCTTTTTAAATAGCTAAGTAATATTCCAGTGTGTATGTGTGTGTCCATTCATCTATCAATGGACACGTGAGTTGCTTCCATACTTTGGCTATTGTAAATAATGCTGCAATAAACATAGTGGTACATATATCTTTCCAAATTAGTGTTCTTGTAGTGTTTGGGTAAACACCACAACTGAAACTACTAGGTCACATGTTAGTTCTATTTTTAAATTTTGAGGAACCTCTATACCATCTTCACAGTAACTAAACCAGTTTGCATTCCCACCAACAGTGTATGAATGTTCCTTTTTCTCCACATCCTAGTCAACATTTGTTTTTTCTTATGGTTCTGATGTTAGCCATTTTGACAGGTGTGAAGTGATATCTGATTGTGGTTTTTATTTGCATTACCCTGACGATAAATGATGGTGGGCATATTTTCCATGAGTCTCTTAGCCATCCGGATGTTTTCTCTGGAGAAATGTCCGTTCATGTCTTCTGCCTACTTTTTAATTGGGTTATTTGTTTTTTTGGTGTTGAATTGAATGAGTCTTTATATGTTTTGGATACTAACCCTTCATCAGATATGTCATTTGCAAATATCTTCTTTCATTCAGTAGGTTATCTTTTTGTTTTGTTGATTGTTTCCTTTCCTGTGTAGAAGCTTTTTATTTTGCTATAGTCCCAATAGTTCATTTTTCATATATATATAAATGTTGCTATGGCCAATATCAGACAAATTACTGCCTGTGCCTATGGTTTTTATGTTTACAGGTCTCATTTTTAGGTCCTTAATCCATTTTATTTTTGTGTATGGTGAATGAAAGTGGTCCAGGTTCATTATTTTACATGTTGCTATCCAGTTTTCCCAACACCGTTTGTTGGTAAGACTGTCTTTTTCCTATTGCATATTCTTGCCTTCTTCATCAAAGATTGACTGTATAATTATGGATTTATTTCTGGGCTCTCTGTTCTGTTCTATTGATTTTTGTGTCTATTTTTGTGCCAGTTCCATCTGATTTTGATTACTACAGCTTTGTAGTATAATTTGACATCTGGAATTGTGAAACCTCCAGCTTTGTTTTTCTTTTTCAAGACTTCTTTGGCTATTCAGGGTCTTTGTGATTCCATACAAATTTTAGGATTGTTTATTCTAATTCTGTGAAAAATGTTGTTGGTATTTTGATAGGGATTGTATTAATTATAAGTTGCTTTGGGCAATATGGACATTATTTTTTATTTTTTATTTATTTTTCACACATGCAAAAGCAAAGGGCTTTTATTACAGGCTTAAGGTCGCCAGGCTTAAGCTTAGGCTCACAGACTTCACTAGGACAGGGGATCTGTGCTGAGAGCCCCGAACAAGAGCTGAGCAGGGTTTTTATGGGGTTTTGGAAGGGGGAGTTAGAAGAAATGGTGACATAGGTATAGTGATCCAATCATTACCATGTAACAGCATTGGCAGCAACTTTAACCATAAATTTTGTTCAGAGCGTTTGTTACTTTTGGCGGGGCCCAATCACAGTATTTAGTTTTTCTTTGAAAATAACCAATTACAGGGTGGGCCAAGGACCCCCACGTGGGGTGAGTAACTGGTTAATCTAGTATTAAACAACAGGTAACTATCTATGGTTTCCATCTACAGGCCTGTCCTTAGGAATGTTAAGGGTGTTAGCTGGCTGCTTCTGATTGGATGCTGCGAAGGTGGTCACTTGTTGAGCAATCTGTGCCCTTCCCTGTTATTGTCTAATGATTCTGGGAAACTGAAACTTAGGCCTTCAAGGACAGAGGGGAAAATTAAAGCCTGTCATGGAGTCAGTTTGGTTTAGACCTGCATCCTTTCATTCCCTCCTCTGTCTTGTAACTGACCCAAACCTGGGTCAGTCGAGGTACTATTGTCTTGGTTTAAGGCTTGATAATGAGCTCTTAAGACTATTAACAGAATAGCATTTACATGCTCTTTGACAAACGCTTATGATCTTATTAATGATATAAGAGCCAAATGTTAAAAGTACACCAATTTTGGTTTTGGTTCCTTGTTCTTGCCCTCTTGTGGTGGCCGTGAACCACAGCTAGACTATCCTATACAATTCCTGAGCTATTGGCATAGAAGTAACTCTGTTCCCCTAAAGCCTGGCATAGCCCTCCTTGGTGTAAGGGGAATTTCTTACCCTGTAAAGGGCATAGGGAAGGAGAACTACCCAATTTCCACCAGTCTCCATGGTTAATTTGGTAAGGGTCTCTTTTAGGGTTTCTAATATCTGGCACTGCCTGGTTTACAAAAGTAAGAATGACAGCCAATTTGTTTCCTCATTTTTCTGAATCCTTGGGCATATAAGTGTGACACGCCTCCATGATTCATTCTAAAAAGGTGGCCGGAGACTCATCTTTTCCCTGTTGTACATTACTAACCTTAGCCATTAGTGGGCCGTCTAGCGGCCGCTTGAAGACCCTCTATTAGAGTCTGGTGGTAGAGGCGTAGGCTCCCTTTACCCCTTGCCATGTTGAAATCCCATGCCCATATTAGAGGCAATTAATACCAACAGAACATCCTATCCATAAGAGGAAGGTGAGCATGATCAGGAACTTTTTGCTGTTTTTCCAGCTTTCTGGGGCAACATTTGTTAGTCCAATGGCAAAGAGACAGGACAGTTTATTTTATTGGACCAGTGATTCCTCAGGCATCTGCCGTGCTAGACCAGCCAGCTTCTGGGGTGTGGCTGGAGCAGGGCTGGAGATCTCAGGATCCAGAGTCTTTTTGAGGGTCAGTTTAAGCTGATTAACTGGCTCTGGATCACCTCACTAGGTTGAGAGATCATCTGAGTCAGCCTACTTAATTCCAGAGTGATGTCTGAAACTTTAATAGGGACTGACCCCCATTTTTAAATATCATCCTCACAGAATAACAAGCCTGAGATTAGGTATACATGAAGTACTGTAACAATTTTCCTTGAAGTTTCTCTCAAGTTTTCTAATTTAGGCAAACAACAAATATTTAAAGACAATCAGAACTACAATAACATTTATAGTAGTGCATTGCTGAAACATAGTTTTTCTCTATAAAAAAAAAAAAACACCTCTATTTTTACCAATACCAGATCGAGACTAATGTACTTGTGGAACAATTCCAGTCTTAACAACCCTGGCCTAATTATTTACATAAACTCAGCAAGACTAGTAATTGTTCACGAGGGTCATTTAAAGTTTGCTTTGCTGGGTCCTTTTATAAGGAATCTCCAGGTTGAACTTTCAGTAGCCATTCTGGGCCAGAAACCAAGCCAAGCACTTTCCATCAGACAGGCCTGCAATACCTGTTGAGTTGGGCCAATTCCTCTTCCCGAGGTTCCCAACATATGCTGAGGTTCCTGCACCTGCCAGAAAATGACCTTCTTTACTCACCTGGGGAGGCTGCTAGGAACTCTGTGAGCAAGGTATCCAGCCAACATTTCCATGAGGCTGTATAGCTCCATGTTCCATAAAGTCAACCTTAGTTCCTTAAAGGTGTCAGGTCATATCTGAGCCTATGCATGACTCGCAAATAGGACATTTCAGTCAAAGCCTTGGTAAAATAACCAGTATTTTCAATGGTGTCCTACTATAAAATGAACAGATTCTTATTGAACTTATGCAAACAATTATAATTGACATGAAAGAAAGAATACTCACTGTGAGTTTTTGAATTTTAGACAGTTAAGTAGAGAGAAGAGATAAATGCTCTAGATTACAAACAAATACTTTATGACATTTCTGAATATCATAGATTTCTTAAGAGAAAGTTTCTTAATCTGGATAAGGAAACTTAAAGGACAAGCAATATTCTTAACAAGAGTCATAAAACTATAAATTTTATCAGTTCATTTAGTCCTATGTTCCTAATTCTTGTTCAGCTTGAATGCAGTTTTTAGCTCTGGAAGTTTCTACCCATTTTAGCATTAGTATAAAAGATGTCAATTACTGTATTCATCCCAAAAGTCCTTTTATAACTTTCTTTGAAGAAGAAATGTGTTTGGTGACAGAATCTCAGAAATGGACATTGTTAAAGATCTGATAAGAGTTCATTATGATGCACTTTAACAAAGAAATTTAGTGATACTTAACACCTTTAGTAATCAGAGTATAAAGCAATAATCTTATACCAAAACATTAAAACTTTAGGAACTGCATATATATTTGAGCAGTTGCAGCATTGACCCATGCAATATAACCTAAGGTTTACCACTGTACAACAGTGCTTTTTTTAAGTAACTTGTCATCCTAAATAAAAGGGCCTAATTGGTCAAAGGACTTCCCTACCATTTGAATACTGGGATATTTGTTAAAACTTTAGGAAGTTATAAATATACTCCAATTAGAATTACAGATGGTTACAAATCTGAAAACTTTATTTAACCAAAGTGGCAATAAAAGATCCCAAAGGCGAATGCATACCAAAACCTAACTCCTTCAAGAAGATTTAATTAAGCAATCAAAGACCTGATAAAGATAAGATCTAAAGCTTTGGCCTTCTTGACAAACAGAGGAAAAACCCTTCATTTACATAGCCTTATCAAGAGCAGACCAACAGTCAGGAAAAACTTGTCTTTTGAATGTAAAGAAAAGCAGAATTTCAACCTTATACCAATGTACCTTTAAAATTTCATTCATCTCAACCTCACACATAAAATTTATTTTTAATTATTTCCTTACAGAAACCTTCTACAACTTTCCTTTGCTTTTAAACTTTGCCCCAAAGCCATTTATCTCCAAATAATTAGTCTCACTTAGGACAAAATTACTTTCTTTTACCCTCAACAAAAATGCACTTTTATTTTTTATATCTTTCTTATATAGCCCCAATTTCCTGCATATAGGGTTGCTTTTCTTATTTTCCAACAGTCTGAAGCACACTTAACAGAATTTTAACTCTTAGAAACCTTAGTCCCCCATTGAGGACTTAGTAACTAACGGAAAGGTGTTTATACCAGAGTTTTCCTTGGATGGTAAATTTATGAACCAATTAAGTACAAAGCAGGTTTATAACAGTTTCAAATATCCCCAGTTGTTTCGCCACATGTCAAAAGCACAAGCATCTACAGACCTCATCCTATATCAATATACCAATCACTAGTTATGGCTTGTGCTTTAGTTTTTTTTTTTTTTCGTTAGATAGCCAATGAATTCAATTTCAATTTATCATCAAGTAAAACCTTAATGTTTTAAGTTACCAAGAACTTTTAAAACTATATTAACAATTACCCGTGAAAACTGAGACAGACCAAATTAACTATTACTTCAAGCTATTCTTTGCTACCCACTTGGAGCAGAGATAACAGGAACTTATTTGAACTGTAGCAAACCAACAAACTTAGATTAATTCAAACACTGAATGAGCCCATGTGAGACACTTAGTTCCCTAGTTAATTTTTTTTCATTTTTTTATATAACACAATTTATTTTTTTAACATATGCAATTATTTTCCATCATTTACAATACAGTAGTTACAATGACACTCCAAACAGAAAAGCAAAGTAAAAAATCAAAACCCCCACTTCTATTTCATGTAATTAGACTTATACAGAAATTAGAAGGTTAGGTACCAACTAGTTAATCACCTAATTTCACAGCTATCTGAAGTGGCAATTG